>NC_133343.1:29716637-29801893 GCF_030506205.2 Paramisgurnus dabryanus | reverse complement strand
GTGTGTGTGTAATCTCTAATGAATCCTTGTTAAACACAGAACCGTGAAGCTCTTGTTCTCTCTTGATGTTCATTAGCAGAATGTGCTGACAAAGATGTAAAAACAAACCTTAAGTGACAGAAAACCTCTTTGAAATGAAACAGAAGTCAGTGCTACAGTGCTGTATATTTCTTTCTGCTCCTTTGTTATGTCCAATTACACTTTACAGTACAGTACCATACAAATCCACAAGACAGATTACTGTTCTTCTGTCTAGAAACTCATTTCATTGCTGTTTTACTGACTGAAAACTGAGAAATAGCCCTGTCACAACCAGTGCTCAACATTAATAAATCTCACCATGTGTGCGTGTGTGCATGCGTGTGTGTGTGTGTGTGTGTGTGTGTGTGTGTGTGTGTGTGTGTGTGTGTGTGTGTGTGTGTGTGTGTGTGTGTGTGTTATATATTATACCCTCAATGAGCTGCACATGACCTTTAATTTCTATTAACAAATAAATAAAAAAAGAATATTTGTCTCATTAACAAACTCAAAAAATGACTTTCTTACTTAGTATTTTTGTCTTGTTTTCAGTAGAAATATCTAAAATTCTTAAATCAAGATGTATTTTCTTGATGAGCAAAATGACCTAAGAAAATAATTCTAGTTTTTAGTCATTTTTTGCAGTGTGCTATCTTATTGAGAAATCTTAGCAAAATTCACAGAGAGAGAGAGAGAGAGAGAGAGAGAGAGAGAGAGAGAGAGAGAGAGGAAAAGGCTATTTAAAGTACAGATTTTGTATATTCATGTGTTTTTGTCTTTTTCTTGTGGAGAATTAATTCAGAAAAGACCTTAAGAGGTGTATTCTGATTGACTTTAACTAAAGACATTCATTCGTCACCATTAAAAATCAACTTATTTACTCAATACTTTTTCCTTGTTGTGAGTTTTTAGTGCAGGTTTTTTTTATTTGTACCACTTTTTGTCAATATTTACATTAACTATCTCATGTAAAATGCAAGCGAGACCAAGATCAACATTTTAAGACCTACTGTAAGATCAAATCCTTATGCTTGATATCAAGGCATACAAAGAAGATCAAGAGATGAAGAAGATATTTTTAACGTTTGTGTGTCTAATAATTGATAAGTAGAACAGATTTTCAATATGTAGTTTTGTTATTTTAGACACAATAATAATGAACTTTTAGGTTCAATGAACAGCTTAACCAGACCAACAATATGACCTGTGAACAGTGTGTAAAGTTAAATGAGATGAGCCGAGTTTTGTTTTATCATTTCAGTTTTCTGCTGGTCTTCTCGTGTCTGGTCCTGTCTGTCTTCTCCACCATCAAAGAATATGAGAAGAGCTCTGAAGATGCCCTCTATATACTGGTACATGAAGTTTCAGTGACTATAAGGTGACCATGTGAACAATGCAATGCTTACTTGAAATTAACCTCTGTGTTTCCATAGGAAATTGTAACCATAGTGGTTTTTGGAGTGGAGTACATTGTGAGGATCTGGTCTGCGGGATGTTGCTGTCGATACAGAGGATGGCGCGGGAGACTGAAATTCGCCCGGAAACCTTTCTGTGTTATCGGTGAGTTCATTAACGTGAAGACTTCTGGTTAAATGAAGGACAGTGTGACACCAGCATCACCATTAATATGAGTCAGTTCACTCGACTCGAGCCATCTGTGAAACGCCTGCGGGCATCACGCGACTATAGCTTCTGTCTGCATGAAAATCTCTAGTACTGTTTGTTAAGTTGATATGTCAGTGATAAAAACTGACAACAGTGTTATTTTCAATCAGTTTCATTCACTCCTGCTTTTATATTTTACAGACATCATGGTCTTAATCGCTTCTATCTCAGTGTTGGCTGCTGGAACGCAGGGAAATGTGTTCGCCACATCAGCCATCAGGAGTCTCCGATTCCTCCAGATTCTTCGGATGATCCGCATGGATCGTCGTGGAGGAACGTGGAAACTCTTGGGATCTGTGGTCTATGCACACAGCAAGGTAACAAGATGATGACTGAAAATGTGTACATGAAAATGTTTTTCCAATTACACTTCTTACTAAGTATTTTTGTCTTGTTTTCAGTACAAATTTCTAAAAATTCTTAAATCAAAATGCTCTTTCTTGATGAGCAAAATGATCAAGAAAATAAGTCTAGTTTTTAGACCAAAAATATAAAATTTAAGTGAATTTGTGCTTAAAACTAGCAAAAAAATAAATAATCTGCCAATAGGTAAGAAAAAGATTCTTGAAGTTTTCTGCAATTAAGTGTTATCTTATTTCACAAGTTTTTTTTCTTGTTTTAATCACAAATTTACTTACATTTTATATTTTTTGTCTAAAAACTAGAATTATTTTCTTATGTTATTTGGCTCATCAAGATAAAGCATCTTGATTTAAGAATTTTTAGATATTTTACCGAAAACAAGTCAAAAATACTAAGTAAGAAAGTCTTGTTTGCATTGTAAACTCTAAAATGTTTCTCGTATCGCGCAGTACTCCTAAAAGTGCTATTCCGCCATACAATATAGTTCCTCGTTTAAATCCGCTTAGAAAAGCGCTACGTTTTATTTTGTGCCACCATACTTACTCGTATAACTACTCGTCTTAAATAGGAAAAACGTTGATGTGTTTGGTCACTTCTAACTTTATCTCTGAGTGGTACCATTGAATGAATGGGGCTAAGCTAAATGCTATCGAAGTGTCGCAGCGCGCCCCAGCGCTTACGCGCATAAACTAAGATGATAGAGGGATGTATCAACTCTTCTTATTTAAGGTAATAACATAGTTTAAGATGGAAAATGGATTGACTATTCCTTTAAGTGAATTTGTTCATAAAACAAGCCAAAAAAACTTTTTTCGTAAATACTTAATTCAAGAAAAATGTAAGAAAAAAAATCTTACCCCATCAGCAGTTGGTGTTAAACTGTATATTTTTTATCTAAAAACTAGACTTATTTTGATACTGTAGGTCATTTTGCTCATCAAAATAAGGCATCTTAATTTAAGAATTTAAAGATATTTGTACTAAAAAGAAGACAAAAATACTAAGTAAGAAAGTCATTTTTTGCAGTGTATGTGTTTATATGTTAGTCTTGCCCTTTCCAATATGGCAGCACCATTGTCGTACACTGTAAAAAAAATGCAGCACAAAGCTTTTGCAAGTCAATTCAACCTACTATTTTGAGTTTTGGCTTAAAAATGTTGACCTAACTCAAAAATTCAAGTTGAAGTTGTATAACTTCATTGTTTAAGTTAAAGTAACATAAAAATATGTGTTGATAGACAAAAATGCTGTGAATGTTTTATATAATTCAGCAGTCAATACGAATGTGGTGTTTATTTTTTCCAAAAGGGAAAGCATGACTTTATGCCTCGTAGGGTTGATGATGATTTGACAGAAGCAGTTGCTTGAATCTTCTGCATTGCTGTGCGTCAG
Source organism: Paramisgurnus dabryanus (assembly GCF_030506205.2). Lineage (NCBI taxonomy): Eukaryota > Metazoa > Chordata > Actinopteri > Cypriniformes > Cobitidae > Paramisgurnus > Paramisgurnus dabryanus. Next base: position 29,798,455 of record NC_133343.1, on the reverse strand, counting down.
TAGAAGAGTGGATCTATTTATAGCACAGCTCGATCTCTGTGCTGCTGCATTTTGTCATGCTTCCACTTGAAACTCTTTCGAAAACAAAACACATTTGACATCAAAAACAGACACGCTTTTGAAATCGCAAGGTAAGCATGCAAACATATGAACCGTTTAGAGATTCACATGCGAGCAGAGCGAATAAAGAATCGCCGTCTGTGAAATAGTAATAGTAATAGTAAATAATTAATGCTGAAATGAAAGAGGAAACTCGGTTACATACGTGATGTTGTCAGGTAGATAAAGAGCTGATGATATGAGATAACAAAGCAAAAGTATTTTGGGACGCACTGCCCTCGTGCTCCGACCTGGAGGCATCAAAGACTCAAAATAACTTTCACATCTCTCCATCTAGACGGAAGTGTCATTACTGGACTGCTGAAGGTGTCAAGCTGATATTGTTGGCGTAACTGCTGCTTATTCAGCATCCTGGTCATACTGAGTGTCCTTGAGATTTATCTTCTCTACCTTTCCTGTTCAGAAATGCAAAGCTCTTGGGCTTTATCAATTCAGCACAGCATTGATTATTGTAGCCATAATCCCGACCTCAGATCACCTGCAGTCTATTCGTCTGATCACTCAGTATGAGTTTGTCTTTCAGATGAGTTTATACTGCAGTGTTGTTTGGTCTTGCTTGTGTTTAAGCGGTGTCCTCTTTCTTGAGGTCCACAGGGAGGCTGTGAATGCGCCGGTGAAGACAAACACATGCTGACGCTGCAGAAGTTTTTTTTTTCTTTCATTAGGATTGTGCTGTGCAGGGAGTTTTTTTACATTAGCAAAGACTTGAGCTATTATAGAAAAATACGACAAATTAGCACTTACAAAAACCAAAGGTTAAGCATAATTAATGTGAGACGCATTACTACATCAAATAAGCGTTTTAATATTTATGCATTGCTGACTTCAAGGCCAAAAACATATTCAGCGCTAGGAATAAAAATGTTTTAACCATTAAACACAAATAAGGAACAAATACTGACTTGACCCTGTCGCCATCTCAAAGCCGCAAAGAAAGAGTAATGATAAAAAAGATAAAATTGTTTTAAAACTCTACCTCTTTTGTAACTAGATGGTTCATTTTTGTACCTTTATGGGATACAACTGTCAATCAATTAAATATTTAATCTAGATTAATCGCATGATTGTCATGAGTTATCTTGTGATTAATCGCAACTTAATCACACATTTTTATCTGTTCTATATTTACCTTCATTTAACACGATTCACGTTTTTAATACTTTAATCAACATGGGCATGGACAATTATGGATGCTTTATGCAAATATATGTTTAATATTAGTAAAAACATTTTTAGAAAAAAATCCAGTTAAAAATGTTTGAAGGTTTAAAAGCCAAATCACTGCATCCATACCTTAAAATCACTGGTAAAACAAATAGATTTAACACACAAAATAAATAACAATTATGTTCAACTTTTTTTCTTTTATTGTTTGATTGACATTAAGACACAGACAGCTTTAAGATCTACAAGGATCTAATATAATCTTACACATCATATTTTTCCTCAACAGTAAACCAAACATTCAGTTAAGACATAACAGATTATATCTGTGTGAATTCTTGTTAAAAAATACATTTTTAAAACTGTAATTCTGTTTATATTTGTATATATCAGGGTCACAAACCTGTGTGCATTCTTCAGATTGTCAGTCAGAGCGAGGAAGATTTTGAAGTTTTTGAGTCTTGTTGATCTTAATAACATCAATCAGGTGCTGAACTTTATCTCTCTTGATAACTATTTAAACATCAAGCAAGTCCTGGTGTCTTATTTAAAAAACTGTGCGTAGGATCTTTACTAAGAGTCTACGTACGCACAAAAGACAAAAATGGCATAAGCCAAAAAATAGAATAAGAAAAATGTTGCCTACCCCGTTGGCAGATTTTTTTGCTTGTTTTATGCACAAAATCACTTAAATTAGATATTTTTGGTCTAAAAACTAGACTTATTTTCTTGGGTTGTTTTGCACATCAAGAAAAAGTATCTTAATTTAAGAATTTTTCGATATTTTTCCTGAAAACAAGACAAAAATACTAAGACATTTTTTTTCTTGAAAATCATTTTTTGCAGTGTGTAAACAATAGGTCCTTGACGTACAGTAATGTACCCAAAAGGTACAAAACGTAACCTAAGGGTAGCCTACCACTCCTGCGAGGTACAGGACATTTTTCTGACAGTGTATTATAGATGCACTGATCCATCAGACATAAATCAGAACCAGAATATGAATCTTTGTGTCTCCGAAAGGAACTGACTCGATGGTATTGTCAAATCAATATCTTTTAAAATGTATTTGATCAATAAGTCAGACACCTTAGCAACTGCACAGCAACACCCACAGCAATTGGTATAAATGTTGTATCTTTTAGTATTTTATCCTTAGACAACTGGAACAAAAAAAATTTTCAAAGAATAAAACATATAAAACAGAAATGAACATAAAGAAATTTGGTGGTTAATTGGTTGATTGGTTGTTAAAAGTGGCTGGTTTGATTATACAGGGCTGTAACTGTTGTAAAAATCCCCAAAAGTTATATTAACTGTGTATGTGCCCGTGACAGGAGCTCATCACTGCCTGGTATATTGGTTTTCTGTGTCTGATCCTGGCATCGTTTCTGGTGTACCTCGCCGAGAAAGACGACAATGTGATGTTTGAAACATACGCTGATGCTCTGTGGTGGGGTCTGGTGAGTCTTTTCTACAGATAAACTTGAACACAATGTACTGAGATCTCAAGTAATCTAATCTGGATCAATGTCATCCCATGAGCGGTACAACCAGAGTAAATTACATTCAGAGGGTTTTTAAAGGTTTATAATGAAAAACACATCACTGTTGGTCATTCTATACTGGATGTTATTTGCTGTATGTGATTTTTTTTACTTGGGCTTTGTTTTGGTTTATTAACACTGGAGTTTCTGTTAAATGCTATTGGACCTTTAGCCTTTTTTTAAAAGATGTGAAACATGTAAAACTCAAGCGTCCATACGACTTAAATTTTTTTGGTGAGATTTACCAGCAGTTAAGCCCACTCAGTGTATTTTAAACAAAAAAAATGTCTGAATTGCTGTATGAGAATATAAATAATGACTAATGGTTTCATGGTTAACTTAAAACTGACCAACGTTTCCATTACCGTCCTTCAGATCACTCTTACGACCATCGGCTACGGTGATAAATATCCAATAACCTGGAACGGACGGCTTCTCGCAGCGACCTTCACCCTGATCGGCGTGTCCTTCTTCGCCCTTCCCGCTGTGAGTCTCCGGGGAGAAATGAACAAATAACATCGAACAGACTTTCTTTTAATCGAATCTTCTGTGGAGATCACACAGGATCAGATTACTTCACTTTATCATGAATATTAAAGTGATACGTGAAACGGCTTAATGTTCCTATTAAACACCAGAAGAGCTTACAATAAGAGTCAAATATAAATCTTGTGATATTGATTAATTTCAGATCATTTCACTCTGATCTGCTGAACAGCCAAATAAATCAAAACAGAGAAATATCTAAAGTAATAAATGACAGATACCGCCTCTATGACATCATATCAATTGTAGTAAAACTGGGTCCAATCTTCTGCAGGGAATCTTGGGTTCTGGGTTTGCTTTGAAAGTTCAGGAACAACATCGACAGAAACATTTCGAGAAACGCAGAAATCCAGCCGCTGGCCTCATTCAGGTAAGATGAGTCTATTATCCCAGTTACATTTAGTGCCACCAATTTCACATTAACACAGAAAAATGAATGTTTTATGAGAGCTGTGCTGTACATTAAAGGTCTTTATGGGTCCAAAGAAACGTACCTGACCCAAAATGATACCCGAACTGGATGTGAGAGACCCGACCCGAGACAAACCCGGGAAAATTAGACTCGAGTTCAACCCAACCCAGTGGCAATTTTTTTAACCCGAATGTAAATGGCACCGACGTGTGTGTATTCCACAGCCCCGCATGCACCGGTCAGACTGAAAGAAACCCAGTGACCTCTCACCGGATTTGGCTCGCTGCTCCATTTATTAGGGCTCGAGCACCGAGGAGCAGGCCAGAATGGCCTGCACCGAAAGGTGCGAAGCCCTATTGTTTTTGCTCGGATTTATTATTTTTTTTTTTTTTTTTTTTTTACTTTTTTTATTTTTTTTTTACATTTTGGGGCATTTTGGGTGCCTTAACATACTCGAAAACTCTTGGAATTTGGCACAGACGTCAGAGTCGTCGGCCATTAGGACCTGGCAAAGGCTGGAACTCGGGCGTGGCAGGGGGGCTCTGTAGCGCCCCCTGTAATGCAAAAACAAACATTGTTGCACAGATCGGACAAACATGTATGCACATGTACGAGAATTGGGACGCTTATAGATCTCATCGACCCGAACAACTTTCGCCCTCTAACATTTAAGCTCCGCCCAACAGGAAGTCGGCTATTTTGGATTGTTTAAAAAATGCATGCGATGAACTTTTAAATACTCCTCCTAGGGGATTCATGTAAATGACACCAAACGTGGTGATCTTGATGCCGAGACATTGTACTTGCTAAATTGCGAAGGGATTTTTGATATCTCAAACGGTGCTGCCGTGGCGAGGCGACAAATTTATGGCGAAATCAGAGAAACAGGAAGTGTCTAATATCAAAGGCAAAAAATGTCTTATTGTGATGACACGCAGTGTGTTTGTTCGTCTGAAGATTCCGATCGCATCGATGTGCCTATTGTGACTACCGGGTATAGCGCCACCACCAGGCGCCAGGAAGTGTGTCAGTCATAAAGCTGGATTTTTTTGACAGTTCCATGCGATTTTCTTTTAAATACTCCTCCTAGGATTTTCATGCGATTGACACGAGAATTGGTCAACATGATGCCAAGACATTGTAGATGATAAATTGCGAAGGGATTTTTGATATCTCAAACGCTGTTCCCATGGCAACCTGTCAAACTTTACTTTCATTTTGAAGGCATATTTAAACCTTACATCTGCGTGTGGTAAACTTTTAAATACTCCTCCTGAGGAAATAATGTGATTGACTCCAGAAGTGGTCAACATAATGCTGAGACATTGTAGATGATGAATTGTGAAGGGATTTTTGATATCTCAAACGCTGTTCCCATGGCAATGCGTCAAACTTTACTTTCATTTTAAAGGCATATTGAAGCCTTTCAGTTGATGCCGATGTTCTTTTAAATACTCCTTCTAGAATAATCATGCAATTGACACCAAAAGTGGTCAACATAATGCCGAGACATGGTAGATGATAAATTGCGAAGGGATTTTTGATATCTCGAACGGTTCTGCCAAGGCGAGCTGACAAATTTATGGCGAAATCAGAGAAACAGGAAGTGTCTAATATCTAAGGCAAAAAATATCTTATTGTGATGCCATGCGGGGTGTTTGTTCGTCTGAAGATTCCGATCGCATCGATGTGCCTATTGTGACTCCCGGGTATAGCGCCACCACCAGGCGCCAGGAAGTGTGTCAGTCACAAAGCTGGATTTTTTTGACAGTTCCATGCAATGTTCTTTTAAATACTCCTAGGATTTTCATGCGATTGACACAAGAAGTGGTCAACATGATGCAGAGACATTGTAGATGATAAATTGCGAAGGGATTTTTGATATCTCGAACGCTGTTCCCATGGCAACCTGTCAAACTTTACTTTCATTTTAAAGGCATATTTAAGCCTTACAGTTCCATGCGATGCTCTTTTAAATACTCCTTCTAGGATTTTCATGCAATTGACTCCAGAAGTTGTCAACATGATGCTGAGACATTGTAGATGATAAATTGCGAAGGGATTTTTGATATCTCAAACGCTGTTCCCATGGCAACCTGTCAAACTTTACTTTAACTTTGAAGGCATATTTAAAACTTACATCTGCGTGTGCTAAACTTTTAAATACTCCTCCTGAGGAAATAATGTGATTGACTCCAGAAGTGGTCAACATAATGCTGAGACATTGTAGATGATGAATTGTGAAGGGATTTTTGATATCTCGAACGCTGTTCCCATGGCAACCTGTCAAACTTTACTTTCATTTTAAAGGCATATTTAAGCCTTACAGTTCCATGCGATGCTCTTTTAAATACTCCTTCTAGGATTTTCATGCAATTGACTCCAGAAGTTGTCAACATGATGCTGAGACATTGAAGATGTTAAATTGCAAAGGAATTTTTGACACATCGAACGCTGTTCCCATGGCAACGCGTCAAACTTACTTTTATTTCAGGCATATTTCAGGCTCTTGGCAGCGTAGATTAAGTTTAAATTTGGCACACACATCTGATTTGTCGGCTGTTAAGTGTTGACAAAAACGTCAGATAAAGGCGTGTCTATTTAGTGACTGACTAGCGCCCCCGTTTGTCTAAAATATGGGGTTTCTTTAACCTACTGTACCTAAATGGGTCAGTAGCAACATGAAATAGTACACTGATATATACCCACTTGATGCACATGCCCACCGTGCATCGTTTTCTCGGAGGCACCGGGTAGCGGTAAACAAACGTGCGAGGGCCCGCCATCGCTGCTTGCAGCTATATTTTTCATTTGTTTTCTGACAATGACACCCAAGGTAACCGCTACTGTAAGTGTGCATTCAAAATTGATTGACAGGTCTGGCTCAATGAAATTAACCTATCGCCAACCACAAGATGTCGCAACCGCAAGGACTCCATGCACACTGCAAAAAAAAAATTTCAAGAAAAAAAATTCTTAGTGTTTTTGTCTTGTTTTCAGTCATATCTAAAAATTCTTAAATTACTATGCTTTTTCTTGATGAGCAAAAATGTTTATTTATTTTGTGCATAAAACAAGCAAAAAAATCTGCCAATGGGATAAAAAAAATTTTCTTTATATTTTCTTGAATTTAGTGTTTAAGAAAAATGTTCAAGATTTTTTGTTTACCCCATTGACAGATTTTTTTTTTTGCTTGTTTTATGCAGAAAATCACTGAAATATGATATTTTTGGTCTAAAAATTAGACTTATTTTCTTGGGTCATTTTGCTCATCAAGAAAAAGCATCTTAATTTAAGAATTTTTAGATATTTTTTACTGAAAACAAGACAAAAATACTCAGAACCACGCAAGATGTCCAATATTGTTTTGAGGGTTGGATAAGAATGAAAACAGCTCGATTGGATACAATATGGCCTAAATCCAGTGAGATGTTGGGTTTACACTGCAAAAAAATGATTTTCAAGAAAACAAATCTTAGTATTTTTGTCTTGTTTTCAGTAAAAATATCTAAAAATTCTTAAATTAAGATGCTTTTTCTTGATGAGCAAAACGACCCAAGAAAATAAGTCTAAGGGCTCTATCTTACACCCGGCGCAATGCAGCGCAATGCGCGACGCAAGTGTCTTTTGCTAGTTTCCACCCTAATTTTCACGTTTAGAGCCGCGTTGTTTAAATAGCAAATGCATTTGCGCCCCCTTTTTCGCCCATGGGCGTTCTGGTCTGAAAACGAGGTGTGTTCAGGCGCATTGTTGGCGCGTTGCTATTTTGAGGCAACTAAAATAGACTACGCCATTGACCAACAAAAACCTGCTCTAAAGTCTAAAGTCAATGTGTTTTATGTTATTTAAAGAGCGCATTAGTAAAATGCGCCTATACACGGGAGGACAACGCGGGTTTGCTTATCACAAGGTACATGAATGCACAGCAGCACAAAAATTATTTTAAATATGAAAGATTAAAGAATTGAATGTAAAAGATTATTATTGAGTCTCTTGGACATAAATGAGGACTAATTATGAGACGTTAGAAGGCGCAAAGAGCTGCTTCACCTGCAGCCTGGTAAGTAAATAAATGCTTTGCTTTAAACAAATGCGTCTGTTTTTAAATGTTTTTTTTAATGCTACCTCACGGATTTATTGTATATGATGACTCTGTACCTGTGGATATGGTGAGATGAGAAAAATTTTTAAGTAATGCTTAAAAAAACTCTTTGCTAAAAAACCGCTGTCCAAAGTGCTGAAACGTGAGGAGAGCCGTTTGTAAATTCTTTATCTCCTGTTTGTTAAAAATAAAGTATTTTTAGAGTACAAACCTTATCTTACATACTTGTAAATTATTTTTTGATGACTTTGGATAGCCATACATTTAAACCAATTACAAGCCTGCTTTTTACTTCCATGACTAAAAGAAAACGGGTTTTAAAGGTTTTAATAAAAAAATAACAATTTCAATACAAGTGAAAAACAACACAATTATTTAACATTAATCTTAAACTGGGGATCTTCTTCCTCCGCTTAGTTTTTCAGTTTACAAAGTCTGTCATCTAAATAGGGATTAGACATAGCGCCAGAGCAACTGGCTTTTAAAGGGGATGAGAGCTGTGACTCTCATTGGTTTACTGCACGTTACGCCCAAAATCCTCCCATTACAATAGGACCTACCATTTTCGACCATGCGCTCGGCGCAAAAAACATTTTTCCCGTCGTTAAATTAGCAAAAGGTGGATTCGGACACGCCCATTTAGACGTTGCGCTGTGCGCTTTAGACAATGCGCTTAGATCGTTAAAATAGGGCCCTAAGTTTTTAGACCAAAAATATCTAATTTAAGTGATTTTGTGCATAAACACTAAATTCAAGAAAATTGAATTGGCAGATTTTTTGCTTGTTTTATGCACAAAATCACTTAAATTTAATATTTTTGGTCTAAAAACTAGACTTATTTTCTTGGGTTATTTTGCTCATCAAGAAAAAGCATCTTAATTTAAGAATTTTAAGATATTTTTACTGAAAACAAGACAAAAATACTAAGACATTTTTTCTTGAAAATTTAATTTTTTTTCAGTGTAGGTTTAGGTTATGGGTAGGATTAGGATAAAACAGCGCTCACCTGCGTTAAGTTACACCCTGATCTGTTATGCCCCTGTATTGCAGTCCGTAGACAGACCCAGACCCATCTCATCTTCTTGGGTTTGTTCGGCAAAAATACATTCATTTTAAATTACTTGAGACCTGAGGCCGCTAATATTACACCTGAACCTGCTCGGGTCGGACTTCGGGTTTTCTAAAGTAAGTGGACCTTTGATAAAGAGTCATTCATTACTGACCCTTATGTTTCTCTTAAGCTTTCTTATGTCAAGCAGTGTGTTTAACTGATATAATGAGGGTTTCTGATTAAATATCTTTATTGTAAGACAAGTTTTGTATTGACATACATGTAGACAATCGCACGCACTATAGTGATGCTAAATGCTTTTGGTGTCACGATGCATCCTCCTTCTCTCATGTATGTTATATTTTCATACCGTTGTTTGTAATCTGATCTCATATTTACTCTGATCTCTCAGGCTGCATGGAGGTTTTATGCAACAAATCTGAATCGTACAGATCTCTACTCGACGTGGGATTATTATGAGAGAACCGTGTCAGTACCCATGTACAGGTATATGTATGTTAGTATTTCATCTTTCTGCTCCTCATTCATGCTGCATTTCTCTTGGGTGTTAGATGAGATCAGACGTCTTTGCATCGATCTCTTCTCTCTTCTGACCTTTGCTGCTGTTTCTTGTGAAGGTCGACGACACTGTCCTTTCATTACGGCATCTATGTTTCATATTTTACACACACACATTACAGTTTGATATTTTTTAGAAATTACACGTTTCGTGGTATATGTATGTGGTTGTGTTATGCTGTATCATTGTCCATTGCTCAGGGTCATGGAGTTTAAGGTATATTCAGATCGTAATAAGAGATCCACTCGTAATGATTCAATCTCAGTTGAATGATTATCTACAAACAGATTTATTAGCTGTGTGCTGGCTCAGTCATCACCGTTGATGTTGTCCATGGTCAGAGGTTATTGATTTAAACAAACCCCTGACCGTAAGTGTTGTAGTTCAATGCACACATGAATCATAATTCAAATCACACGAGCAGATTTCTAGACTGATGGAGGAGAAATGAACGAAAGAATGACATCACAGAAACAGCATCACAGTAAAGGAGGAATCCGAGTCATATCAACAGACCAGAAGAGATCTTCAGAAGCTATAGTTGCTCGAATGTCATGGTGTTTGATGTGTGACCTTTAATATCTCAGATGTGCTCTTCAACATCATCATAATCATTTTGTTTGTTAACTCACACACACCCACATCACATCTCTCTGTCTTTCTCTCTCTTAGACTCATACCTCCTCTGAACCAGCTCGACCTACTGAGAAATCTGAAGAGTAAATCTGGACTCTCCTTCAGGTCAGTAATGCTGTGTTTTATGAAGCAAATAATAGCTAGTAAAGTGCTGAAAAACTCAATGATTTGATGTGTTAATATTAATAAGCATATGTTTGTGTGGTATAAAGGAGTAAAGTTTGCATCAGATGCATCAAAGGTTCATCGTTTGGAGAATTTTTCATATATTTGATTGTGTTTTCTAATACAGAAAAGATGCCCAACCTGAACCGTCACCCAGGTGAGCATCAGAATATACAGTATTCATTCATAATTCACAGATAGAGACGCTGGACTGTTTCATAACTTTGAATTTTGTTTAATATAAAGGTCCAGTGGGTAGCACTGCTGCCTTACAAGAAGGTCCCTGGTTTGGGCCCTGGCTAGGTCATGTGGCCTTTCTGTGTGGAGTTTGCATGTTAGCCATGTGTCAGCGTGCCGAGTACTCCAGTGTTAACCAATTGTTACAGCTACTGAGCATGCACACAGGTTGACCAACACCTCATATGACTCCTTCATCAGTCTTTATCGATTGGTGATTTGTTCTTTTAACTCTTTCCTTGCTATTGATGTGTTATTTTGTCAATTAAGAGAAAACATTTCCCTGACGAGTTTTAATGGTAATCTGTAATTCTGCTATTATCCACAATATCCTCTCTTACCCAATTTATAAAAAAAACTAAAGCAAAAACTTATTTAATTAATTTTAAACTCCATGTATCGTATTTAAGAATTTATAAAAAGAGAACAAATGAAGATATAATGAAACGTTTTTTTTTTCTGTTTTGTTTGTTTGAAAGCAGAGGGTCTGTTTTTTTCATTTGATATATTTGTATGTTTAAATATTTTTAGAAGAAAATTGTCCTGGAAGTCATTTTGTGAAACTTTTGTGAAAATCTCAAAAAAAGCTGGTGGGGAATGAGTTAACTGAAAGGTAGTCCTTGTTAGTCCTTGTTTGTAAGCAGATGTGTAGCGTTCACTGAAACTCAATGCATGTTTTCAACATGTGTGGATTTTTGCTGGACAGATTTTGGAAACACTTTCATTATCACCTTATAGTTTTTAAGGTGATAATGACTAGTGTTTAATAATAAATAATTGTAGTTTTTAATAATAGATTTCATTTTCATTATGAATTTATATATTTATAAACATTACTGTGTTTGGTGTTTTCTGGAATATATTAATTGTAAATATGGCAGCCGGTGACTTCTTTTTCAAGGGCGCACAAAACATGTATTCATGAAGTGAAGTAATCTATACACGTTTAGTCTTTAACATCTCAATGTTCTGGTGTCGTTCACAGTCAGAAGGTGAGTTTGAAAGAGCGCGTGTTCTCCAGCCCGAGAAACTCGGCTAATAAAGGGAAGAACTCACCTCAGAGTCAGCTGCCGATCCGTCGCTCACCCAGTGCAGATAACAGCATTGAAGACAGTCCATCTAAAGTACCCAAAAGTCTGAGCTTCAGCGATCACCGCAGTCGAGCCAGACAAGCCTTTCGATTTAAAGGAGCGGCGTCACGCCAGAATTCAGAAGGTAAGTGAAACAAGCTCATTTTTGTGTATGTGAAAGCTAGGTTTGTATATGTGGGTGTGGGTCTGTTGTTTAGGGTTGTTCAGTGGATCAAAGTCTTGATTGTTTGTATTTATTGCTCTGTAGAAGAATGTGTATGTGTTCAGGTGTGCAATGTTTCTTTACAAAGTAACATCGCCATATACAGTGGATTAAGTCATGTTTGCAGTTTCATATAAACACGATTGTTTTGACAGCGTTGTTGTGTGTACGCGAGTTTTTTTAACAGTGGAAAGGAAAAACTTTTCTCGTTGTTATGTACACGTAGCTCAAAAGTAAAAGTTCATTTAAAGTTAATGTCAGTTATCAGTTATGTACCTGCCAGACGCTTTTATCTAAAACGACTTACAGTGCATTTATATGCATTTGCTTTTATCAGTATGTGTGTTCCCTGGGATTCAAACTCATGACCTTTGCATTGCTAACACAATGCCCTATCAACTACAGGAACAGTTTTGAAATAGTTGCGCAGATATTTAAATCTTGAACGTATCTAAAGATGAAAATGTGTACAAATAGAAAACCGATTTTATTTAATAGACGGCAGCACTTAACTGGCACAATAGATTTGAGTTTTACACATCAGGATTCCTGTTCTTTTGTTCCTTTGCATGTCAGTGTTGTACTTTCATCAGAAATGTGTTTCTTTAATCTGCCTGTTTATTTTGTGATGATAAAGTTGATCGTAACGTAATGTGTGAGGAAACTGTAAAACAAATGTTATTTAAGATGAAAAGTTAATTGCAAATTAGGAGCCAATTATAATATCATTACTGTAAATAATGACATTTCTATATAATTATAGTTTTATGGATCAATCATCAAACATCTGACCTGAATCAGTCAAGCTTTTGTGTTGAAATATTGCAATATTCATTTCATTTTAAGTTTGTGCTTTGATTATACTTTCCACAAAGTGCACATAAAATGATTACTGCATATTCAGGTAAATGGATATTATTATGAAATTTCAATTAAAAAAGATCCAGATAATAACCAGATCCAAATTATAACCAGATCCAGATTATAACCAGGTTATAACCAGAATATATCCAGGTTATAACCAGATCCAGATAATAACCATGTTATAACCAGGTTATAACCAGGTTATAACCAGATCCAGATTATAACCAGATTATAACCAGATCCAGATTATAACCGGATTATAGCCAGATCCAGTTATATCCAGGTTATAACCAGATCCATATTATAACCAGATTACAATCAGACCCAGTTATAACCAGATTATAACCAGGTTAAGACCAGATTATAACCAGATTATAAGCAGATCCAGTTATATCCAGGTTATAAGCAGATCCAGATTATAACCAGGTTATAACCAGATCCAGTTATAACTAGATTATAACCAGATCCAGGTTATAACCAGATCCAGTTATAATCAACCAGATTATAACCAAATCCAGATTATAAACATGTTATAACCAGATCCAGTTATAACCAGGTTATAACCAGATCCAGATTATAACAAGATTATAACCAGGTCCAAATTATAACCAGATCCAGATTATAACCAGCTTATAACAAGATCCAGATTATAACCAGATCCAGTTATAACCAGATTATAACCAGATCAAGTTATAACTAGATTATAATCAGATCCAGATTATAACCAGATTATAACCAGATCCAGGTTATAATATATTTTGAGACCGTTTCCATACACATCACAGCATCTTGTGGAAAGTGTATCTTTGTAATCCGTGTGTGTGCTTTTTTGTGATTTTTCCCCTCGTTGTAATAAATGAATATGGATCCTGATGTTGTCTTCTCCATTTCTCTGTTGGGTGCTGATGGTAAAGTTCTCATTGAGATGCAAGAGGAAGATTTGAGACACAGGAACTCCCCAGGTCAGGCAATCCAGATCCAGATTCAAAGATTATCAGATTAATCCACATCAGTCACTTAATTACCAGTCTGTACATCTGCTTTCATATTGGTTTTGGTTGTGATTTTTGTTCTTTATTTATATATTTTATTGGTTTATTTTCTTGCTCTTTTGGCCAATTAAATACATATAAATTCCTGTGAGATCAGATTGGTAAATCTAATGGCTTTCAATACTATTTGTCCGTTCAGGTTTGAATTGGAAACTATTAATCATAAAATTTATTCTTGTTTATACTTTATGTTTGCATGTTTCCATTTGCTTATTTCTGGAAGCTCTTAGCATGATGTACTGATTATTTATATATTTTTAATAGAAAAATGTTTTCTTTTTAAGAATGCTTTGCATTTTTATTTAGTTTTGTTTGAACAGCCTCCTACATTCTCAAGTTTATAGCAGTTTCTGTAGTAATTATATTAATTTAATGAACAAATCATGTTTTGTTTTCTTTCTTTGTTTGTTTTGTTTTTTAAAACACTGTATTTTAGTATGCAACACTTTTGTTCAGTGAAAATTTTGTTGCATATCCTTTTGTCATCTATACTTGACTTCATCAGGTGAACTTCATCAGATGGTTAGCACTGATCAAAGAAAAACACTTTTTGTTATTGTACATCAATATCAGTAAGAAAATCAATATTTTTGAGGAACATTCATGTACTGTACTGTGTCTGTCCTCTTTTATGTCAGAGTAAGTAACAGAAAACTTTTAATTGGGATGTTTTTGCTTCTCCTCATAATTCAAAATACACCATATTTGATATATTTACACTCATTGATTATTTTTATTTTAAACACGAGCAATGCATGCATATAATTTCTCTGACTGTAAAAGATAATCAGAATGAGGCCATTCATTTTGATAGTTGTACTGCAAATTAATTTTCTGTAAAGCACAAACACAAACACCTGCAACTTTTATCTTCAGAGAACTTATCAGTGTCCAAACGTATTGTTTTGTACTTATTTTCCTCACTTGACTGGTTTACTGCTCTCTGTAGTCATCTCTCCTCTTTAAACTATTACAGCAATTGAAGGTATAATCAGTAAGACATTATCACATGACTCCATGACGGTGGAGGTAGAGGGTTGGTTAAAAGCTTTTACTAGTACTAGTGCTAGTAAAGAATGCTGAACATGTATGTGAAGAAGATCTTCTCATTAGCAGACACAGAGCTGTGAAACAACTTCATGAAGTCATTTAGAACTCACCTGACACAACAAAACACATCTTCATCAGTCTGTGCATGGTCAGGTTCTCAACTGGTTCCCAACCAAATTTGAATGTAAAATTATACCAGAAGTTCAGCACTGAGGTCTTACTGGTTTCATGTTCAATTAAAGTAGAAGAATCCCTTTAAAGAGTCAAACCAGCCGGATGAGTCTGCTTCACTGCATTAACATCTTTTACAATGCCTCAGTGATTCAATAACTCATTTATAGGTGGTTTCCCGGACAGGGCTTATCCTAATCCCAGACTAAATGCATGTTTGAGATGCCTTCTTTTAAAAACATCTTGCACACACACTTTTTAACATATATCATTGCCAATGTTTTGTCTCAAAGTGTACACCAGTATTGGTTTTGTAAGGTATGTTTGTAAAAACTACTTAAAGGTCCTAATATAACTAAGGCCTTTCCTGGATTAATCTAAACCCTGTCCAGGAAACTGGCTCTGTTGAATTGATGTTAAAATCTACTTGTGCATCAGCTGAGAATCTGTAAGTCAAATTAGCATGTGAAAAAGGAATGTACTGTAAATACAGACATTTATAACCGATGTTACTGACGTGATGTCGTTCTGTATGGATCTGTGCTGAGTTATTGGCAGAAGCTCAACTCGGTTAAGGTTATCTCGGAGAGACAGAATTGCGTTTAAATATAGGTTTAGGGGTTTTGTTCATTAATTCTGGAGTTCTTCTCTTCGTGTTGTGTTTTCTAGAAGCCAGTCTGCCTGGAGACGATATTGTTGATGACAATAAAAGCTGCCATTGTGAATTTGTACCTCAGGATTTAACGCCGGGACTTAAGGTCACCATCAGGGCTGTGTGGTAAGCAGAAGAAAACAAATGACATACAAGCGACCTTAATACTCATCAGATTTACATTATTAATAAGAATAAACAACGGTATAGTTTTACGTCATAAACATAAAGTCTTTCCTGAATGCAAGTTACAAAGCCTCTCATATTCAGCATCTCATATACACTTTCATTACTCAGACGTTTTGCATTTGGACTATTATGCATTTAATGCATTTAAGTCTGAATCAACATACTGTATAAACACATGTAAATACACAAGTCTATGTGAAACAGTTAAGTCTTGAAGATAACCAAATATCATTAAAACTAGGAACCATCTCCCTCGGTAGCTTTAAGCATCAGCTTTTAAAACTGCTTACTGATTCTTGGTCCTGTTACAGTCCAGTTAGGATCCATTATAGTATTTTTAAATAGTGTTTTATTATATATATATTTCTTAAGGTCTATTTAGAGTAAATGTAATGTCTATTTTTAATAATTATATTGTATTTAGCACTACACTTGTTGTATATGGAATGTTTTTATTTCTCTTATGTGTTACTGTGTTGTGTCGCACTGTTTCTGCCTTATCTTGGCCAGGTCGCAGTTGTAAATGAGAACTTATTCTCAACTGATTTTACCTGTTAAATAAATAAAATAAATAAATAAAAACAATGATCACTTTAAGCAAAATCGAATTACTTGTTTCATCTTGCTTTCATCTGATTTTGGTGTAAAATAAGAGGCGTTTATGTTCCTTGATCTTTGTGTTTAACAGTCATTTGTGTGAATTTTTTCTCTCTTCAGCATTATGAAGTTCATGGTGTCCAAGCGAAAGTTTAAAGAGAGTTTACGGCCGTATGATGTAATGGATGTAATAGAGCAGTACTCTGCCGGTCATCTCGACATGCTGGCTAGGATTAAAAACCTTCAGTCCAGGCAAGAACAGATCTATAGTCTCCTCAGATCTCTCTTACATCTCACATACATCTCAAGGTTACAGCTCTTTGTTTTGTTTTTGCATGGCGTGCATTCTCTGGACGTCTCTTACTATGATGTTCGTATCTCTCAGAAATAAAACTGTCTTCACACACAAACACATGCACATGCACACGCGCACACACACACACACACACACACACACACACACACACACACACACACACACACACACACACACACACACACACACACACACACACACACACACACAATCACTTGTTAACATGACGTGTTTATCTGTTTTCAAATAATTAAATCAGCTTATAAACCAACTCTTATATTCATACTTTTCAGACATTCTTCACATTTCTATTTGAATGAAATAATGTTATAAAACAAAGTGATATGTAAATATATTCCTGCTTCTAAGTAAGCGTATATAGCAAACATACTTTGATTCACATATAGCTCCTCAGATATGACATCGGTCAGCAGGTTTATTTCATAAAGTATGTCTGGAATATATATTTACATATTGGATCCGTGTGTCTCTTGGGAACTGTTTGTGTGTTTGATGGTGTGTTTTTCGTTTGTTTGTCCCGTCTCATGCCGATGTGCTCATGGTCCTGATGTTTGCTCTGGTCCGTGTCACGTCCTTCTGCATTGTGCTATCCTCTACTCTACTTGCTTCGCCAGGTTAGATATGATATTGGGTCCGCCGGGCCCCGGCACCCCTCGCCCAAAGAAGTGTTCAAGCCAAGGAACCAAAGAGTCGCCTCAGTTCTCGACTAGGTTAGGATGCTCCAGACTGCATCTCCCGGGTTTGCGTTAGAGCCCTACTGTATATCGACTCTCTTTGGATGCGCTGAGACTAATCCAGAACGCTGGCTCTGGTTCAGACTACATGACTAGTAGAACCTAAGATTGGTGGATCAGTTTACACAAACAGTTATGGTGCAGATTTAAGATTTAAACTACGCTTGAGGTTAAAGACAAACTGTGTTTTTTTTTGAGAATCACAATTGTATGAGAAGACATGTTTTCAAAGTATATATAACAACAAACCCTAATTCAAGATATCTTCTCTGAAAACTGAAAGTCGTTGGGTTACTTAACGTAAGCCCCGGTTCTTTGATAACAGAGTGAGGTGTTTCACTATGGGAATCGCTTTGGGCGTGACCAACTGCGGAAGCTCTAATGACACCACGTCTGTCTTTGACAGACAGGTCGACCTGTGACCAGGCTCCGCCCTACCTATATCAGCCAGGTCGACTCCTGCCTACGTCATTAATAGAGATTTCTTCCCGTCCAAGTGCAAGGAGGGAAGTGCTGGTGAAACACCTCACTCTGTTATCAAAGAACCGGGGCTTACGTTAAGTAACCCAACGTTCTTTTTCTAACTTCGCTCGGTGTTTCACTATGGGAGATATAGACCACTCCCGGATTGCACCCATATTATCTTAAAATGGGTATAGAATTGCCAGCTCCCAGCACAGCATGTGCTAAAGACGGCTCTGAAACGTCCAGCCTATAGAATCGCACAAACGTATGCGGTGTTGCCCAACTCGCCGCCGAGCAAATGTCCTGAACAGAAACCCCTCTGAATAAAGCCCATGATGTGGCCATACCTCTTGTGGAATGAGCTCTCAAGCCCCTAGGGGGCTGAAGCCCCCTGCTACTATAAGCGACAGATATAGCCTCCACAATCCAATGAGATAACCGCTGTCGAGATAACGGCTTCCCTATGTGAGGAGTAGCCCAAGACACAAACAGCTGGTAGCAAGTTCTGAAACCCGCTGTCCTCTCCACATACACCTGAAGAGCGCGCACCGGGCATAACGCATTAAGCTTTTGATCCTCTGGAGAAGAAAACGGGGGAGGATGAAAAGCTGCCAATTCCGTAGCCGGGCATCTATATGCCGATTCCATAACCTTAGGCACGAAAGCAGGGTTAGGACGAAAAGAAACTTTAGTAAGCCCCGGAGCAAATTGCAAACAAGACGGGCTAACGGACAAAGCATGTAAATCACTTACACGCTTAGCTGTCACTAGAGCCAGAAGCAGTGCTGTTTTAAGAGAAAGATACTTAAGACTCACCGCTTCTATCGGCTCAAACGGATGTTGAGATAATGCTTCTAAGACGATAGGTAGATCCCACAATGGTACCATCTGCTTAGATACTGGCCGCATGCGGCGCGCCCCCTTCATAAAACGACTTATTAAAGGGTGCTGACCTGCCGATTTTTCACCAAAACCTATATGGCAGGCTGAAATAGCAGCCAGGTACACTTTAATGGTGGAGAAAGCCTTCCCTTTATCCAACAGGTCCTGGAGAAAGCATAAAATATCCTTAACAGAGCACTGAAAAGGAATAACCACTCTCCGCTCACACCATCCTTCAAAAACACGCCACTTATTACCATAAAGTGTGCGGGTAGATGAAGCTCTTGCACTTTGAATAGTGTTTATGACTGACGAGGGCAGACCAGCCGCATTCAGATTCCACCTCTCACGGGCCAAGCCCAGAGGGCTAACATGTCTGGACGAGGATGGTAAATTTCCCCCCCCGCCTGAGACAGGAGGTCCCTCCGTGGGGGGAGGGGCCACGGCTGACCTGACAAGAGTTGAACTATCTCGGCCACCCAATGTCGAGATGGCCAGCGCGGGGCTATCAGGATTAGTGACAGACATTGTTCCCTCACTCTGGCTAGAGTGGGGGAGATCAAGCTCAGAGGGGGAAACGCATACAGAAGCACGTTTGGCCATCGGTGGGCTAGAGCATCCACACCCAGCGGTGCATTTGCGTCCGCCAGAGAGAAGTACAGAGGGCATTGAGCGTTTTCTTGCGAGGCGAAGAGATCTACGGCAGCCTGCCCGTACCTCTGCCATAACTGGCTCACCACCTGAGGATGGAGTTTCCACTCCCCGTAGAGAGGGTTTCCCCTGGACAGTAAATCTGCCCCCCTGTTTAAAACCCCCGGAACGTGGGTTGCTCTGAGAGATAGAAGTCGTGTGTCGCTCCACACGATGAGTTTCTCTGCCAACCGATGCAGTTGAAGAGAGCGTGTGCCCCCCTGTCGGTTGATGTAAGCAACCACTGTGGAGTTGTCTGTTTTCACTAAAACATGCTGACCGTTGAGGAAACTCAGAAAGTGTTTCAGTGCTAACCACACTGCTAATAGCTCCAAATAATTTATGTGTTTGTGCATCAGCTGTGGCGGCCACACGCCGTTCACCGCTCTGCCCATTAAGGTTGCTCCCCAGCCCTTTAACGATGCGTCTGTCGTCATGGTTACCCTGGACGACACCGCCCCTAGGGGAATCCCCGTCCTGAGCGTCATAGGGTTCACCCAGTGTCTGAGCGCTACGGCGCACATATGATCGATTCTCACTGGTCGGCTGAGATGCCGGCGAGAGCACAGATGTAAACGCGCGATCCAGCGCTGGAAATCCCTCATTTTGAGAAGCCCCAAATGTACCACAGCGATCACTGAAGCCATAAGCCCCAGCATTCGCAAGCACAGCCTGTACGGAACCACTTTTCCCTTCTGAAAACGGGCGAGACATTGTGTGAAAGACGCTATTCTCTCTTCCGTCAATGTGACTCGATACGATAGGGAGTTTAAATTGAGCCCCAGATATGCCGTTTGCTGAGAGGGCACTAACCGGCTCTTTATCATGTTTATTCTGAAACCCAAATCGCTGAGGTGATTCAGGACCGTCTCTGCGTCCTTTATAGCTTGCTCCCTTGATGACGAGCATATCAGATAATCGTCTATGTAAGACAATATTCTTATTCCCCTGTCCCTCAGCGGGAACAGAGCTGCCTCCACACATTTGGTAAAAACCCTCGGAGCTAAGGATAGCCCGAACGGTATAGTTTGAAATTCGTATGCTGTGCCCCGGTATGCAAACCTGAGGAATTTCCTGTGAGAGGGGTAAATGTCTATGTGAAAGTATGCGTCTGACAGGTCTATTGTCACAAACCAATCGTTTAGGCGAATCGATTGACAAAGTACCTTGTGTGTCAACATTTTGAATGAGTACTTTCTTAGGTGCATGTTTAATATGCGTAGATCCAAAATAGGGCGGAGGGCTGAGCCGCCTTTCTTTGGAACTACGAAATAACGGGAGTAAAAGCCCTGACGGCTCTCCTCCTCGTGCACCACTCTGATTGCCTGTTTGCTCAGAAGGGTTTCGATTTCGGCCGTCAAAACCCGGGCCGATTCTCCCTCGGCCACAGACATAATTACCCCGTTGAAACGAGGCGGTTTTATGGCAAATTGTAGTCTGTATCCCCGTGAAACTGTTGCTAAAACCCACGGATGAACCGCGCATGCGCGCCAGCTGGCTATGCGGGCAGAGAGAAGGCCCCCATACACTTCCGCCCCTCTGTTGACGCACATTGATGACGTCATCACGTGCACCGTGCGGTCTCCCGCTGAAGGGGCGAGCGCTCCCCCCAGCGGTGGAACTGGGAAAGTGCAATTCGTGTGTTGGCATTTTATGGGATTTTTTAAACGTATCGCCCTCGGCTGTTTGCCTGGCTGCGATAGTGCAACATTTATTTTTATTTTCACACTTTTTGAACTCGGGGAGCATATCGCCCTCAGCCCGTGGCTTGGCTGCGAAAATGCATGTTTTATTTTCAATTCCCCTGTGTGTGTGAGTGCTTGGTGACACTGGCTCAAACCTCTTTGTTTTGTCTGAACGAGAGGAGAGCGAACATAATGAGCCCTTACTGAACTCAGAACCGAAGGGCTGTATTCCCACCTTCTTCTTTTTGCAGGCGGAGAGAGAAAGGCAGGAGAATACCGGCGTGTTAGGTCGCACGCTTCTTCTTCCTGTCCTCGGGGTGGGGCGGGCGGTTCCTAGCCGCCGCGGCCGCAAATGAATGTTTTCCCCAAGGTCCGGAGCCATCCGGTCGTGAACGTTGGCCGGCCTGTTGTCCATTGTGAGCAGGTCTTACAGCTCTCACATTCATCGGCCTCCCTCTCGCCGCCGCGGCTGCTGCGAAGCCCTGCCGCGTCGGTTGAGAAGGCGGTCGCGTCGCCTGTTTGCGTGGCAAGCAGAGGTTGAAAGCTTCATCCTCTTGTTTCCTGAGGGTGCTGGTTTCTCTCATCTTCTCGAGAGCGGGCCCGAATAAACCCTTAGTCGGGTCGTAAGGGGCATCCATCACCTCCGCTTTCTGAGCGTCGCCCAGGCCTGACAGGTTTAACCATAACGCTCTCTCACCTGATACGGCCAAACCCATCACACGACCGCAGCCCTGAACCGCGCCACGTGAGGAGCGTAGTATCAGATCGTTCACCACACAAATCTCGTCCCAGAGCACCGGGTTCGGTGCTCCTGAGTCCAACTGCCGCCCCATCTCTTCCAAAATCTCCGCTAGGTATGCTGACAGTAAAGTAACAGCATTCAGTGAGCACACGGATTGACCCGCGTATTTGTACATCCTCTGAAAAGATGCGGCGGTCAGCCGTTCCATCTTACTCGGCAGTGAAATCTGCGATGAGGCAGAAATAGATCGACGATTCGGATGGAGGTGATAAGCCACTGAAGGCTCCACA
This sequence comes from Paramisgurnus dabryanus, assembly GCF_030506205.2. Lineage (NCBI taxonomy): Eukaryota > Metazoa > Chordata > Actinopteri > Cypriniformes > Cobitidae > Paramisgurnus > Paramisgurnus dabryanus. The sequence goes on along the minus strand of NC_133343.1, from coordinate 29,776,202 downwards.
GCTGGGGGTCCGGCCAACCCCAGCTCCTCCATTCCCTGAATCTCCAGCATCGAATGTCCCTTGGTGGGGAGCTTACTCTTAAAGGGGCTAGACCAATAGCGAGACATCTCCTTCATACACGCAGGCACGGCAGACAGGAGCTGTCTCGCTGTCGAGTGGGCCGGCGGCAGCCTTTTCCCATCATAAAGGTCTCTCACGGCTCCTTCGGCGTCTTTAGCGGCTGGCCAGGCTAGGCCCAACTTAGCCGCGGCTCGTTTGCACACCTCATGTAGATTGTTGTCAGCAGGAGGGGCCGAATCGTTTGCGCTAGGTGGTCTGGACTGCTGGGCCGGGAAGAGGGAATTGTCTTCCTCCTCTTCGTCGTCCATATCCAGATCGAGGAGGTCAGAATTTGCATCACCATCTGCGTCCTCGTCCCCCAGTTCGCCATCCTCCGGCGTGAGCAGGCCCCCGAACAGCGGAGGCATGTCCGGGGATTCAGCTTCCATCATTTCCGCCCAGCTAGCACTCGCTCGCGGGAGATGATCGGTCGCTGTCGAGGCAGCTCCAGACAGGCAAGGGTCCTGCTTGTTAGCCACCGACACTTTCAGCCTCCGTTCCAAAATTTTCACCGGCATTGACGCACAGTGAGCGCATGTCTGCGGGTCCGCTAGCGACGTTTGAGCGTGTTTCGGGCCCATACACACGATGCACATAGGGTGAGGGTCCCTGCCCGAGATGGTAGCTCCACATGAGGATGGACAAGGGCGGGATGCAGCCTCCTTAGTCTTCGGTTCGTGCCCTTTGGCGGGGGTAGTCGCCGTCGACATAGCGCAATCACTAGACTCGTCACAACACGTTAGTCTGCTTAAAATAGGTAATTAAACCTTCGACAGGTCCGCCTTGACGCGTGAACCCAGAAAGTTAAAACCAGATGTGACCTACCGCTGTAACTGAATACGCAATAGGAAGATCAGAATAGCTCGCCACGACGCGGACGCTATTCCAATATTAAAAGTTGTCACTCAACACAATCCCTCCACTGATGTCGCGTTCGGTGCCGGAATCCAATGACGGTCCGCCTGTTGAACAGTTAAACGAAATCAGCAAGTCGGGATGTGCTGAGAGAGCTTGCTGCAGTCTCCCACGGGAAGAAAGCGCGAATGACGTAGGCAGGAGTCGACCTGGCTGATATAGGTAGGGCGGAGCCTGGTCACAGGTCGACCTGTCTGTCAAAGACAGACGTGGTGTCATTAGAGCTTCCGCAGTTGGTCACGCCCAAAGCGATTCCCATAGTGAAACACCGAGCGAAGTTAGAAAAAGAACTTATCTGACACAATTTTCACCTTGTTTAGATGTTTTTTAAAAGGGCACATATCATGAAAAGTAATTTTGTTTCGGTAAACCATTCTCTGCAAGCATGTAAAAAATAGCTCATTGAAATTTAGCTCTTATTATTATAATACCACCCCTTAATCTGCACTTCCAACCACAGCACTGCCATTTAGTGCAAAGAGAGAGAAAATAATTCACAGCAAAACTGAATTTCAATTTCACATACCACCATTATGGTGATCAGTGTTTGCATTATCAGCTCATTTGCATTTTAAAGGACACACCCAAAAACAAGACATTTTTGCTCACACCTACAAAGTATCAATTTTAACATCTTATAATAAATATGTATGTGGTATTGTGAGCTAAAACTCTGGGGAAACCAAATATTTATTTTACATCTTAAAAAAGTCTTGTGAAATGTCCCCTTTAATTCAATACAGATCATAATTCTCTGAGCAGTTTCTTCATTAACAGCGAGATGATGGGTTGAGAGAAATGCACTGAATTAGGTTTTTATATATACTGAGCAATTACTAGTCATGTAGCTGAACAAACACTAGTTAAGCTAGTTTGCCTGCATCGCTCTGTATGACGATGGGTAGTTAACAGCAATAAGCAACATATGGAGATGCACATGGCCAAATCATTTCTTTATTCTTTTTAGCATTGCTATTTTCACCTCTGCATGTTGGCATGGTGTTTTTAGGGCATGACGCGTGATGCGCAGTAACTGACTTAGAATTCGAACAATTCTAAGAGTATTTTGATGTTTTTTTACTAGTTAATGCCGTTTTCTCGATTCAACAAATGCTTGATTTTCCCTTTTCTGACAACGTTTAAAAGATTATTTAGTGCAAATTTTGGATTAGAGGTAGATTCAGTACATTTAATGAAGACTTCTGATAGTGTAGCACATCAATTAATACTTGGATAATGTGTCATAGTGATGCTTTAAGAGCGGCAATAGTTGTATTTTTGAGTTGAAGGAAATTATGCATTTTGGAATTTTACACTGGCACATTGTTCAAATATAAAAACGGGAAATATCAACGACGACTGTCCGATCGTTGGGCCTGTCTCTTTCTGTCCAATCCTCTCTGAATATTGATGTGTGGACACACCCACTCATTACCATAATCCTCCCCCTGCATGCATTCATTTATGTCTCAATCTGCTTTGTGCTTACTACAGGAAAATACATGGTTCACTTTCTTAAATGAACAATATATAAATCTTTTCTATGAAAAATTGGTTTATTATTGTTCAGGTGACTCCCAGCAATGTCGTTATTAAAAATGTAAGAAAAAAAGTTATTCATCTGATTGGGTTTTTGTAAGATAAGATATAAGTGAAACAATTCTGTTGTAGATGTGTTATCTGTGTTTGTTGTATGACTGCAATCATATACAGTATTTTCCCCAGATGTGTTGAACAGTTATGAGCACTGGATGAGTTAAATACTTGTATTCTAGATGTTTCTTCTCTTGAAATGTATTATTAGAGTGGATCAGATTGTTGGTCGAGGTGCTGCAATGACAGATAAAGATCGTCCTAAAGGAGCCACTGAGTCTGAACTGCCTGAAGATCCCAGCATGATGGGAAGACTCGGAAAGGTGGAGAAACAGGTCAGTTATGGAAATATTACGTCTTAGATCTACATATCAGTCCAAGAATGAAATAATGAGATGTTCCTCTACTGCAGGTGATGTCTATGGAAAGGAAACTGGATTTCCTGGTAAACATCTACATCCAGCGAATGGGCATTCCACAGTCTGAGACTGATGCTTACTTTGCTTCCAAGGAGCCCGACCCGGCGCCTCCGTACCACAGCCCGGTGGACCACATGGAGAAGAGCGGCTCCATTAACAAAATCATCCGCTCCAACAGCGCCGCAGGCCAGAAGAACTTTGACCCGCCCCCCTCGACCTGCATCAACCACCACTGCCCGCCGTCAACATCCTGGCATCCGCAAACCCTCCCAACACCCAGCCGACAGGGTAGTCGGGGCACCTCGCCCGTGGGCGACCCGTCGCTTGTCCGCATCCCTCCGCCTCCGGCTCACGAGCGCTCTTCCGGCGCTCACAACGGGAGTTCCCGAGGTTCCGGGCATCATCATTCTCGAGGAGGTGGAGGTGGGATGGAGGACGGACGCCCGTTGGCTCTTTCACAGCAGCATCCAGGAGCGGAGAGCGACACGTCCATATCCATCCCCTCGGTGGACCACGAGGAACTAGAACGCTCCTTCAGTGGCTTCTCCATTTCTCAATCCAAGGAAAACTTGGACTTTCTCAACAACGCCTATTTTAGCGGTGTGTCGCGGTGCGCTAAAGTCAGACCCTACATTGCCGAGGGCGAGTCTGACACGGACTCCGACCTGTGTGCCCCCTCTCCACATTCTGCCACCGGAGACGGTGCCTACGGAGACAGAGGTTGGTCTGGTGGTCCCAAGTAGAAAGAAACTTCACAAAGTAGGATTTAACCCAACCGAGAGCAGCGTGTGAGGCAAAGGACACGCGAGACTGTGGGCAGTAAGCTGCTCGTGTGTTTAAAAAGCAGTGTGAAATCTCACAAACGCAGCTTCATGACCAGTAGGACCATGGAAACGCCAGCAACCGAAGTCTGAGAATGTCTGCTTCTGAAGTCTGGACAAAAGGACTTTGTGAAAAAGCTGAGAGTCAAGCACTTGCTTATCCATCAGCTCTTACCTGGCCGTACGGCCGAGAGAGACGGGTGGTAATGTGAGGATGGATGAGAGACATCTGAAGACGAAGGGAATAGAGAGAAAATAATGTCTTTATCATTTCATATGTGGTGCATTTTCATCCTTAAGAACACATGTTAAGGATTCACACATTGTCAATGTTTGTCTTGTGTCGGTTAAAGAAACACTCACCTCTGGTTAAAGAAATACTCACTCTTCCATACCCACAGAGTTACATTTTATTTAGAAAAGCAGTCCTACAGCCCATACCATAGGTTGTTTGTCCAAGCAGCTTATTATGACCTATCCACTTGTTAAGTCATGACACAAAAATGCAGTTTCTGGGTCCAAGCAAACAGATTTCAAGAGAGGCTACGATCATTTACGATCGCTGCTTATTCATAACATTTAGGCTTAAATGCTTTTTATAAACTCACGGTGTTCACTACATGGCTCCAGTCTCAAGGACACAAACATTTGAATGATTTATTAACTCGTTCCCCGCCATTGACGAGTTAACTCATCAAATAAGAGAAAACGCTTCCAAGTAACGAGTTTTTCTGGCAATCCGTATTTTCTCTATTATCCACCAGATGGCACCCTTACCTAACTTATAAAACCTGGAATCAACAACTTAGGGCAAATAGTTCAAAAACTGTGTATGTTTTGATCATCAATCTGAATCGGATTTATTCAGCAATTATTTCAGCATTTTGCTCAAAATTTTGTATTTTTGAAGAAACCTACCCATATTTGATAGGTGATAAAAAGAGAATAAACAAGGTAGGATTAATTTTTTGTTTTGTTTTTGTTTTTGTTTAAAGGCAAAGAAATTTTTTGGAAGGCATTAAAGTTTGGTGAAAATCATAAAAAATGCTGGCGCTGGCTGGTAACGTTATTTTTTTTTACGCTGGCAGGGAAAGAGTTAAAGATGAATCTATGTATTGCTATCTGGCACTTCAGTATGGGAATAAAGGATAGGATTGTGATGTTTTTGTTGTTTTTAAAGCTCACTGTAAGTGTGTATTAGTATCTTTTGTTGTTTGCTAAAGCATCTGATATAGCGTTTGGACCCGAAAGCGGTGTCGTGTGATGTCAGACTAAACAAGCAAATAGTTTTAAAGTAAAGTGTCCTCAAGCTAGCTTAAAATTAAACAGCAGGGTTAGGTTGCATGTTGTCATGAAATGACAACTAGTCGTTTGCTACTAGTCAAAGTCCAGTTTTGTTTAAACGTAATGTGTGAACTTTTACATGGTCCCTTACTTACCATGTTTCCAATATCCAAATTTTCATACAAAATTATGACACTGCTAATGCGATCAGCTACCAAATTAAGCTGCAGGCATCATTCATTCCCCTTATGAAAATTAACCATGTTGTTTGTGGTAAAAGTGTAATAACCATGTTTTTTTGGTGGATGGATTACTATTAGCAAAACCATGGTTTTACTACAGTAACCATGTTTTTTTTATAACTGTAGTAAAAGCATGGTTTATTTTCACACAGTAAAATGATCACACAGATTAAACCTCACAATGCATTTAGGTAAAATATTCTGTGGGTCATATACAGTAGGTTGAAGGATATGTTGTGAAGATTCATCTTTTGTGAACATAGGTATTGAAATGACACTTGGATGAGTAAGTAACAGCATTTTATTACCCAGTGGTGAACTGTGTTTCTTTAAGTCTGTCATTTCATATCATCAATGTTGGTTTGGGAATGTTGATGACGAATTTTAAAGCCGGTCACTCAATGATTATCTCAATATTATCACACTGACAGGTATAGAGTTATATATTGTAGATGAACACTTTCTCTCAAGTTTACACTTTTTTGAATACTTCACTGGATTCATAATCTGCATGCTGATGAATTAGAAGTACTTAGAAGAGATGATATTTCCTATTCATTTCATATCGCAAATGAAAGGCTTTGGTGACGATAAAATCACCTAATATTTTCTGCCAATACTTTTTTCCTAAAGATAATAAACCTTTCAAAGTAATTTCTAAAACTAACATGTTGTACATACAAACTATTTCTGTAACAACAAAAACTATTCATTTAATATCACGATTATCACATAAGTGTATCAACTTCTTCATTTCATTTGTGCTATCACATGACGTCTTAAAACATCATGAGGGTCGTGTTAAATATCATAAAGTCATCTGTTCAAGCCTTTTAATTCACTGTACTCACTCATGTTTCAAATGATGCACTGAGATCACGTCAGAAATGTACAAAGTGGTTTTGCCTTATACTGTAAGTCTTGCTCTAATGTCATCGATGTTTGACTGCCTTTACTAGTTGTTTTATTGGTTCAAACCACAATGAACTGGCACACGATTCAACTGTCAGCACAAAACCAAACGTGGACACTAGACAGTTAAGAGAAGATAACACAACACGCCATAGACATCACCTGTGATAAACAAATCACTGCTGATGTAGAAACTTCTCCAGCACTTCACACATCTCCAAAGATGATGATCATGTTGAGTTTCACCATTGTGTCTTTCATACGGCCTGTGTTTTTCTCTCACGCAAACCCTTTAATGCACACTTGAATATTCTGGAATCACATTTAATCCCAAAATGCATTTTCTTTATGCAAAATTATGATTTTTGTCTTCTGATGTTGGAATGTAAATTTGGTTAAAGCAGCAAAATGATTTCTTTATTTTGAACAACATCACGTAGAGTTAAAAAAATTGAAATCATTTAACCTAACGTGTACACACCAGATATGAACCATCATTTGAACTGAGTTATGAGACAAAAACATCCCTCACAAAAGAACTGAATCACCAGGAGTATTTCAATACAGAAATACATCGATTATCAATGTCTGTAAAAGTTTGTGTTTGAATGTTTTTTACAGATGCCTTTTCCTGGTTTCTTCCCCAAAGATTTTTCTGGATTTTGTATCTAAATTGCCTTTGCTATGTTTTGTAATGCTGGCACAGTTTTGTTATTTTCTGTTGTGTATAAATGTTTTGTTATTGTTTTTTAATATAACTGTGAATGTACAGTCAAATGCTTTCATAGATTGTTTTCACTGTACAAACATTCATATTATGTTTGTTTACATTTTTACTTAAGAAAGCCACAAACTTCACAACACTGAATGAAGTCTTTGTTAAAGTTGGTTAATCCTTTTAAAACGATCAGCAGGATTCAACAAAGAACCTTCATGCTACTAGTAAAACTAAACTGGGTCACCTAGAAAAAAATGAATTTTTAATCTTCTTTATATTACACAAAAACAAATGTATCAATGTCATGATGAAGCACCAAATTTTGTTTTTAAATGTTAAAGGTTTATAAGAGTAAATCTTAGCACTTCACAGAAAGCAGGTTGTCCATGTTTGCCATAAGAGTGGTTAGCAATACAACACGACCCGCTCATGTCCCGTATGCGGCAAGCCTTAAGTTTTCTCATTTCTGTGTTGTAATGGACAATGATGTGATTCACATTGGCAAAAGAGATGTTTTCAAAGCCACAGCACCTTCATCTCACGTCAATTCCATTGCTGTTTTTCCACAAATGATAAGCACTGTTGTCTTATTTTTCTTTTCTTCTCAAGAAAAGTAAATGCTTGCTGGCATGCTCGCAACTGCTGAATGCCATATATATGTAAAAAATATATATATAGCTTTTGATTATTATGTAGCATATCTGTTGTGTAGTCTCTCAAATCCATGAGCTCATGGGACATACGGTTATGTAAAATAAACTTTGTATATCAGAATGTTTAGTTGCATGCGTGTCCTCATTCAGAGTTTCTCTTACACACATTCATGAAATGCTCTCTCACGGCGCTATAGGAGAATCAATTCAAATTTATTTGTATAGCACTTTCACAATACAAATAAATCGCTCCAGAGCAGCCTTACAAACCGAATATAAGACTACTCTTTCCATTTATTATCATTTGATCTGCTGACGTGAGGGAATCATAAATCCTTCAGAATTAATCCAGTTTTCTTACATCAAACACATTAAACTAAAACTGCATCATCTGTCAAGTTCACACTTTCAGTCCAATATCTTTTGTTGGATCTGAAATCAAAAATTGTAGTGCAGTCTGCTTTAAGAGTTTAAAAACTTTTTTGTAAGAACTTGATGAATGAATTGATGGCTTTCCAAATGAAGTTTAAATGAGATAAGATCATTAGATCAGATCTGAGAGGCACACTGTGCAAATATGAAACTATGATAAATGCCGAGTTTGACATTGATGAAGATGCTGAATAATGCAACTCTTTTATTCTCCACGGCATGAGTTTATAAAAACATCAAAGACAAATCAGAACTAAAACAAAAAAGTGCATCTGGAAGTTTTTAGGTTTTTTAGGGTTTTTTTTTTCAACACAACACAAAGTGAGAAAAACATCAAGGACATGTGCAGAACCCCTGAGAGATGCAGTCTGTCCAGCTTTTATAAAACCCAGGAGAGTAACGTTTGAAGATCTCGTCCTCTCTCTCTCTCTCTCTCTCTCTCTCTCTCTCTCTCTCTCTCTCTCTCTCTCTCTCTCTCTCTCTCTCGTTTTATGTGTGCTCTTCATCTTTTGTCTTTTGTCTCCTCAAGGTAACAGCGTCACATTAAATGCAAACATGAACTTATGTGTGTATTTTGTATGCTTATCTTTATTTATATTTCACAAGGAGTCATTGAAGGTGAAATGTGATTAAAGTAATCTCACAGTTGTATTTTGCAAATGACTTCACTTCTGTTTCGAAGCATGAAAAAGATTCTGAGATTTAGTTACTGTGACCTTACAAAATAAGAAATAAGATGATGATATATCATAAACACAAGAAGACTGCAGTCAATGAAACCACAAAAAATCGGAGTATTGGCCTATAAATAATTTTAAATCTCTTTATTCTCATTAAAACTATGAGCCTTATCTGTTCTTCGCAGATATCTGTTTTATCTCAGGAGATTAATCAGACGACCCAATTTGTTCTCAATGTATTCTCACTAGAAGAAACAAATGAGTAATTAATGAAGAAGTCATTTTAATATTTCATCTTCTCTTCTGTGTTGTGTTCCAGTAAAGGACTGAGGACCGACTGCTCTGGGCCCGTCTGGTTCAGAACATTGATGTTGTGCACATTTACTTTGGCCTGTCCATCATCCAGATCATTGATGTACGAACCACAAACGCATTCTGTGGGGAAACATTTCCACCTACACAGGAGTTTAATATTTTATAGATCATCAACATAACAGTGATATAATAAAATATTCTGTGGTTGTTGCATTAAAGGTATCATTGAATCAAAATGTGCTGTCTGTTAGCTTTGAGGGTCACAGTATATGTAGTATAGTATAGGGTTAATTGTAATAAATCAATAATAATCCAATGCACACATAGTGGCCATATCAAATATGAGCCAGCATGATTCAACCCTACCTCTTCTTAAAAACATATACGTGTCCGATAAATGATATAATTACAACTATGACTAAAAAGTGACAATCTTTTAGCATATAAGCACACTTAAAGTTTACAAAAAATAATGACACTAAACCAATTTTGTCTTCCAGTAAAATGCTCTCTAAAACAAGAACATTACTCCCCATCACCATTATGCTACTAAACACCTGCAGGTGTTAAATGTGTGATAACACGAGACAGAAAAACCTAATAAAGTCTTTAAATGACACAGACTGGTGTGTTTATAAATGGCTCATTAAACCATGACGTCATTGTTTTGTGATCCTGGACAGAATGAGAAAATCATAGCAACATTTGAACCTAGAAGGTGACGTCAGAGAGAGGATGCAGATTGAAACTGATCTTGTGATGTAAACTCATCAAGCAAATCACTGGAGCGTTGCAGTAAAAGAAAATGTCCACATGGGGGCGCCATACAAACTGTTATGTGTTTTATCAACTATTACAGTATGTATATACCTTGATGCTTTCCTTCCTGTTGTGCTGGAATGGTCTTGCTTTGATTCTGGATAAATATTACACAATATCATTTTTACGATATTGCATAAGTGAATAAAATCTCATGCACTGTTTGATCCCATTATGATCTTTCAAAATTATGACTGAGAAATTCCAGTAGGCTACATTGTTTCTGTAGCTTACACATTTGTCTTCACAGACATTTGGCGTCTTTTATTCTGGCATTAAAACAGTTGTGTTTTTGTTGTTATCTAGTGAGAAGACTTTTGCGTGCAATTAATACATTACATTTACCTTCAACTGTTTTTACATCTAACCATCTCACGACAGTAAAATCTAAAGAAAGCTGCCTGAATGTTTTGAAAATTAAATGAAAAAATGAAAAAACTTAAAGAACAACACTTCCCATAATGCATTGCAATTTGCCAGCAACTTCCACAGGAAGTGTTTGTAGTGGGCGTGTTTGTTTCATGCAGCGCTGCGCAGAGTTGTCGACGTAGACTTCAAATGTCTGCGAGAGCTGTTTGAAAGCGGAGCTGTCCGGTCACTCTCGCGATACTTTGACGTCATAATGCGAACGGTCTGCGCAGCGCCGTATAAAATCAAACAACACAAAAACCAATTGCCTGCTGCCAAGTGCCAACATGGAATAACAACACAGGACAGCAGTTCAGGCCTTTATTTTTTAACACAGTGACTTCATATACAATTGTATAATCGATGTATATAATAATCTTTACTGGAAAGTTATTGAATGCTTTTCAATGTACGAGTGAGTGAGCGCTAAAGCTAACAGCAGTAAAACTGTCGTGAATCCAGCATGTACACTTTACTATCAGGTCTCTATAAATATGTCTTTCAAAAGGATGAATATTGTGTCCTTATCCTCGGACTGGACAATGCGGGGAAAACGGTAAGACTCCTGATTAATGTTATTCTATAGTACTAGTTAAACTAGTTAATCTTATTAGCAACAGTTTGGGTCATTATCACTTTGGTTTACTTGATTTGAAGACTACAGATCACTAACATTAGGTTTTAAGAGTTCGATGATGACTTGATTTTTGGATTTGATGCACAAAAATGTTCAGTCCAGATGTAGTCCTTTTAGAGAAAGGTTTAATAAATATGATCCCGTAGAAGTGCGGGTCCTGTTGACGTGTGTTCTTGATGTGATATACAGACCTTTCTGGAGCAGACAAAGACAAAATTCAGCAAAAATTACAAAGGAATGAATCTGTCAAAGATCACGACTACAGTCGGCCTGAACAGTGAGTAACCGTGTTAAAACTGATATACTGTATATGTGTCAAACTGTTATTAACTCTTTGTTATGATGTCATGTCTTTCTTCTCAGTTGGTACCATTGATGTGGGAAATGCCCGACTGATGTTTTGGGATCTGGGAGGACAGGAGGAATTACAGTCACTGTGGGATAAAGTAATTCATTGCATTCATCATCACATGATTTTCTTAAAGGGGACATATCATAAAAATCTGAATTCATGTTAAAGTGCTACAGTTTGGTCCCCAGTGCTTCTATCAACCTAGAAATGTGAAAAAGATCAACCCAGTAACTTAGAACCCAGTAAACCATTCTGTGCAAGCATGTGAAATTTGGCTCCCCTTGTGATGTCAGAATAATACCACCCCTTAAAATACACTATCCAACCATGGCACTGCCATTTAGTGCAGAGAGAATTGCATTTGACACCACAAGTTTTAATTTCAACAAACCACCATTATGACGATCAAAGTGGCAATTTTAACATGTTATAATAAATGATCTATGTGGTGTTTTGAGCTTAAACTTCACATATGTACTTTGGAGACACTAAAGATTTATTTTACATTTTAAAAAAAGTCTTGTGAAATGTCCCCTTTAAAGGTTTCACTGATATACATTAGATGATGTATATTGATCTTTAACTGTGTTTCATTTGTTTCAGTATTACGCCGAATCTCACGGTGTGATTTATGTCATCGACTCCACTGATGAAAGGAGACTGGGCGAGTCAAAGATCGCTTTTGGTAATTTTTTCTGTTTTTGTGACTAACTTTGGTTTAATTTCTTTTCATAATTAAAATTTCAGGATGTGTAGGTAAAGCAAGATTTAAAGTTTCTTTAGAAAACAGTACAGAAAACTTTAAGTCTCCTGTAGTTAATAATTTTATTTTTTAAAACTCATCTTTGAGCATCATAATAACATATTTGAATGTTTATTCTGTGACAGTAATTTCTTCATGTTTAAAACAGCTTGATTGTAACTCTACACCCTTGCCTCATTTAGTATACGCGGATTTTTGAATATGCAAATTAATCACACACCAGCTCGGACCATAGATATATATCTGCATAGATGCCGAATTGGCACAGATGCTCAGTTCGGTTTCACAATGCATACTTGAGTTAACAGGTTAAAACATTCGCACTGCACATGTGAGCATCACAGAAGTAGATCATATCTATTGCTAGAACTACTAATCCACTCATTCTGATGATGTGATTGGTTACATGTTTATGACATAGGCAACCGAAACAATTTCAAACCATGGGAAGGAGTCTGTCTTTGGAAAACTTAGCAATGGTGTTTAATGATAAATGTGTACATGAATGTTTTTATCTTACAGCATATTAAAAACAACACATAGACAATATAAATAACAATAAGAACTTGATTTTCACCACGGGGGACCTTTACTATCTGACGTAGATTTGATTTTTTCTGGGTCTGAATAAGCAGTCTAAATTAAGATGGGGCATATCTCAATGTCTAAAGTAAAATGAATTTTGTTGTTGGTCTTTCAGAGAAAATGATCAGTAGTGAGGCTCTGGAAGGAGTTCCTTTACTTGTGCTGGCAAACAAACAAGACGTAGAGGTATGAAGTATATAAACACATGGACATTTATTACGTTTGTAAGCTCTCATGTAAACATCAATTTGTCTCACGTAAAGACTGCTGCTGATGATTTGTTTAGTTGAGAGAGAGTCAAGTGTGATGTTGTATTCTTGTGTTTCAGAACTGTCTTTCTGTTCCTGACATTAAAACCACGTTCAGCGACTGTGCTCCTAAAATCGGTAAACGTGACTGTTTGGTTCAGCCGTGCTGTGCTTTATCAGGGTAAGTGTGACCTCTTTCTGCCCGTAAATTATTCATTGAACCAACGAGCTTTCTGTGTCCAGAACACAGCAGAAACGGCATAAACATGGTTTAACAAAAACTCATATAACTTTATACATAAAAGGGATTTGTGTGAAATTAGAAATTGCATCTTGTGATATATCTCACAATACACCCTTGTACAGCGCACGTGATCAAATAGCCTGCGCGCACATTTTGTCAACAGAAGTGGTGTTATTCCCCAGTGGTTCTAACGTGTTAGCAACTCAGAAAGTTTATTTAAACGGTTTCCCAGCATCAAAATGTTTGGTTGCACTAATATAATATACTAATATACGTATATATATATATTAGATGGCCAAATATATTTATATTAATGTCTTCTATCCACTCCACTATAGTACACGGATCTGGTAGCTGTGTTGATAAAGTCAACTTTTTAAAATAACTTTCTCTGTCTGTGTTGCTTCACTGCTTTTTTTGCCATTCTTCCGTTGCCAAAATGCATGCGCATACGCTGCCACGTCATCATTGTGTACAAACAGTAAAAGGGCCTATAGAGTTTTGTGTTAATTGTGCGATTATTGCACTTTTCTAAATGTTTTGTGTTGTGTCTTTCAGGGATGGAGTAAACGAAGGCATTGAATGGATGGTCAAATGTGTGATCAGGAATATTCATCGCCCGCCTAGACAAAAAGACATTACATAGATGTGTGTGTGTGTGTGTGTGTGTGTGTGTGTGTGTGTGTGTGTGTGTGTGTGTGTGTGTTTGTTCAGTCAGAGACTTAACAGATAAATTTGAGTTACTACCACCTCAGTTATTTGACTTTATATGTGAGTGAAACCAGAGGAGACGTTGTGTGTGCGCGTGTGATATTTGTGTAATGTCATGATATTTGTATGCTAAACTGACATCATTACAAATATTTTCTCTGATAAAACATTCATCTTTTTTTCACCTCTTTTGATTAAATGATTAATTTTATGTGTTAAATATAATGACAAACTGCTTTGATTTTGCACAGTCAAATAAAGTTTTATTCAAACTAAGACATGTCATTACAGTATATTTGCATTTATACAACACCATTAGACGAACTTTAAGGCATTCCTCTGGTAGTGTTTTGAGAGCTGTTGTTCTCAAAGTCCAGCAATTAAAACTGATTTTTAACTATCAATAATATAATAAAAAGCAGAGGTGGAAATGAAAGCATTTAGCGTTTTTGGGATTTATTTACCTGACAGATGTTTTTCAGTCTCTCGTGACTATAAAATATGCTTTATACTTTATTGATTTATTGTTATTTGAGCCAAATGCATTTTACTGGAGAATCATAAAGTGTTTTTTAAGCCATGTGTGTAATTACAGCAGAGTAAAACACATCTGTGTCCTCCTGATTCACTTCACATGCAGAATATTCAGACACATGAAAGAGTCGATATAATGTTCAGTGTCTTCATTTCATCGACCTCGAGTCAAACTGGAGGCATCACCAGTTGTTATATATCTTTAAGCAGCTAGTTAGTGTTATTTGCTAAGGAAAAATGTCACTACACTTACAGATACTACAGTAAGTGATAAACCGCTATGGGGCAGCTTTTAGGACAGGGTTGAGGACAAGCCTGGACTAGGCCTTAGTTATTTTAGGACATTTAAGTAGTTTTTGCAAACATACAGTACCTTACAAAATATATTAAAAGATATGTCAGTGTTCAGTTTAGTGCATGCATTTTAATCTGACACTACACTTAAACCTTGTCCAAGAAACTGCCCTTATAACTCTTAACTAATAATCTTTAGTAAAGATTATTAGTTAAGAGTTATAAGAGCAGAGATTATACCATTGAACAAAACTATGTACATAGTAAAGAATGTTTACTATGTACGTAGTTTTGTTTAATGGTATAATTTTTGAATCTTGTGGCCCATTAAGTGCAGGTATGATGCATCTAAAACTCATTTATGCACCAGAATTTCCAAGCAGGATCTATTCCATGAATTCCAGTGTCAGTCCTGGACCAATAACTGATCGGAAATAATACAATGTTGAAGTCTGAGGTGCTGTCACTGGACTGAACTCAATACATCACTCAAGAAATCAATACTGCTCATCAACAACACCAAAGACAACCAATACTCTAAACACAAAGACTTCCCCCCAAATAAATAACATTTAACTCTTGCTTTGATCTTTTGATATTTAATGCATTAATATTCTTTTATAACTGTGGCTGTAACAAGGAGAGCAGTGTTACTACTTATATTTATAGTCTCTCTCTCTCTCCCGCATCTCTTCTGTCTGCATGCACTATTTCTCTCTTTCATCCTTTGCTGTGCATCTCTCTTTTGAGGTTCGGTTCGGTTCATCTGTCCTCAGCATCCGTTCATCTTCAGCATCACTATGACCAGCACAGTTTCAGGTAAGAATCTCTCTCTCTATCTCTCTCCTGGGCAGATGCTCAGACTCAGATGGATACATATACTGTGGGTTTTTACGAGATGATAACTGTATGGATCATTATATGGTGTTCTTCTGATGTTTGTGTGTTGTTCTACATTGAGTAAGAGTGCACATGTCCTTTTTAAAACCACATTAAGTCTTTGTTTCATATTCAAACCTGGATATTCTATATCTTTAAGTCTACACCACAGCATTAATAATTATGACAGATCATAATGTTTCATTAGTAATTATTTTAATTAGAATTGCTTTATATATTTTTTTCCACACTTAATATGCTAAACAACATGTTCACAAACAGCACAACTCCTCTGAAATGCATGCTTGACCTGTGTTGATCAGATCAGTAATGTATGAATCAGATTGTTAGGGGTGTCGGTCTGATCTCCGCTGTGATGCCTGCCAACATTCATCGGTAACATCAGGAGAAAACCATTACATGAGATTTAATACTGATCTGGATACTAAAAACATCTTCCCGATTTACCCACCCTGCAGCTTATAATGGCCTAACTGTACTTCACATTTTCTTTATCTTATGCATTTATTTTTCTTTTGCAGGTTACTGTGAGAAGTTAAGAGAGATGTCTGTGTTGTCTCTCATCTGCACTTGTTTGTATTCTCACCCTCATCCAAAAACCATCAGACAGTTTGATGGTAGGAGCTCAGCAACCCTGTGTTTCTTAATAATGTATATATTGAAGTATATCTGACACATTTATCTCCTCATCCTATCACAGATACGGAAGTGAAGTCGCTGAATAAGCGACCATCTGGTCAGGCGTCCTACTGATTTATCTCCGGAGAGACTGAAGGTCCTCGTCTTACCACCACAGAAGAAGAAGAAGAAGAAGAAGAAGAAGCCTTCACTGAAAGACCTGCAGAGGAGACTACAGGCTGCTGAAGAAAGACGAAAGGTAAGAAGATCGCATCACATACGGCTTTAATATCTTTACAACCGCTTTCTCAGTGTCTGCACTGCACATACCCAGACAACTATACGCTCATAAAAGTGCCAAGGTATTACTATGGTTTTAAATGTTATACTGCATGTTTAGTGTGGTAATTCACTTGGACTTTGGAGTTCAGATACACAAACGCTAATCAAACATTCCAATCCATAATAAAAACAATAAAGCCACATAGGCTACACATATACAAACATTTCAATCCATAAAGGACCTATAGAAGAGAGGTCATTATTCATATAAACATCATTTATACTAAAAGAGCACACTTGGTTAAACTCTTAAGCTTGAAGTAGTTTTTTTTACATGTATGCCAAAGATGCCAAGATGCAACTCTCATGGCCTCAGTAAAGAGCATTTAAGTAAGTCTAAAATAGAGGTCTTCACAGATCCATTTAAATCCAAAAACCCAGAGTCTGACCGACTGCGTACGAGTGTAAAAGTCTTACATGTGCCTAGGAAACAGGTCGGGTATAATATTAGCGGCATCGGGTATTTTAAAATGAATGTGTTTTTGCCAAACAGACCCGAGAAGAGTATCGTGCATGTGTGCATCAAGTCCTTTTCCAACCCCTTCTCTGTTTGCCAAGAGCACTTGTGACATTGTGTGGCTGGCGGAAGGTTTATTTTCATTGAACCAGACCTGTCAATCAATTTTAAATGCACATTTTAGCGATAACCTTGGTGACGTTGTCAGATAACAAATGAAAATAAATGGAGCAACGAGCCAAATTGGCAAGGCCACCAGGGTTTCTTTCTGTCTGACTGGCACATCGGTGCTGTTCACATTTAGGTCCTGTTGGGTTAAAAAAAAATTAGGGTATACATTTTTGGGGGTTTTGTTTTGGGTCAGGTCTTTCTTTTAAACAAAAATGATTTATGCAACATTATTATGTCAGGGTCAGGTAAAAAGTGATATGGGACATTTCTTGTTGGGTACATTACTTTGGACTCGAAAAGACCGCTCTAAAGTGTTGATGCCACGAGTTAAACTCCTGTAAACATCTTTATACTCTTTCATGGTACAGTTGTATAAATGAGGACTATCTGACCTCTCATATATGGCCTCTTTTTTCGATCCGGTTTGTTTACAGTGTCAGGAGATGCAGGTGTTGAGGCATCTGACAGAGAAACGTGAGCGTGAGAGGGAGGTGCTTCATAAAGCACAGGAGCTCAACAACAACTACAGCAAAATGACAGAAGAGAAACTCAATCACAAGATGAAGCAGATCCAAGAAAACCGCACGGCTCGTCTTAATGCTCTCAAACAGCGTCTGCGAGAGAAGGTGACTGTTTTCCTTTGTTAAAAATTTAATAACTTGCTTCACTTATGAAACAACTTTCCTTTTTTGCTGACATCATCAAGGTCTTTCACACTATTGGCTTACAATAGTGAATGGTCAAACAGCTTAAAAAATTAAGTTAAACAATTTCAACTTGAATTTATAAGTTATGTCAACTTTTTTAAGCCAAAACTTAAAATAGTAGAGGTTGAATTGACTTGCAAGTTGTTTTAACTTCATCAGATCTGTGAAACATCTCAGGCTCCATCCTGATAGGAAACACCTATTAGCATTGCATTCATAGCTGGTGCTAGTTTAATTCCTTGTTTATTGTTATTACGTAGTGCACCTATACTGTAGTGTCTGACTCTTTCTCTTTCATTTTTTTCCAGGAGATCCACGCCGCCGAAGTTCGCAGGAATAAAGAGCTTTACACCGAGCTCTCTGGATAAAGACACACAGTCTGAAAACAACCCCAAACATCTAAACATGAATGCATTTGGGGAATGGCCACACTTTCTTAAGATTTGAACCAATAAAAATCCCCATCAGCCAATATAACATTTTATAACTATGAGCATTATTAAGGTGTTGAAACGTGGATGCAGGCTGTTGCGTCACTGAGGTGAAGTGCTGATGTTGGGTTGATAGGTCGGGTTCACAAATGGCTTTCCAGTCCGTGTGTTCAGGTCTGCTGTCTAGCATGACACTCACGTTCTTTCACACTAGATTTAGTAAAGCATTTCTTTATGAACCTCATTATGCGTAGGTGCGTTAATATACTGGAAAAGAAAAGACTTTACCTACACTTTTACAAAGCTGGTGGCCCACAATTCTCTAGAATGTTATTTTATGCCGGACAATTAACATTTATGTAATGATTTCATTAATGACGCCTAAATATCCAAACCCATACATTTCAAAAGTGTTTCTAAATATGTTTCTCTTATCTCTCTTTATTAAAAGCGTAGACCTGATGTTCTTAGTTAGTTTTAGATGGGCAATGGTGTGTTACTATACCTTTAGTTAAGATGATTATAAACAGAGGTAGATCAGCTAGTTGTGATTAGTAAATAACAAAAACCAGCATAACAGTGTCCAAAACATAACGTATACTGATTGATATGTCTGTTTTTAGTGACCTTAAAGAGAAACACCTAAACTGCTTGCTAAATACTGAAAATAATGCAGAGAAATGAGATTAAAGCGTAAGAGGTTTCACTCAATGAATTCTGATGATGTTAAATCATTGTTGTGGTTCATCTGGTTCTTCTGGTTGATCTTGTGGATATGAACACATATAGCTAAGATGCTGAAGATAACACAACAGATCTTAGTTAGAGACCGACTTATTTATCCTTTATTTATTTTTCTCTCATATCTGCAGTCATGTCTTTCTGATACACTATTCATTAATGAGAACAGCTGTGGTTGTGTTTCCATTAAAAAAAAGCATTATGATAACTTATATTACGGCTGATAAGACAAAGATAACCTTCTTCTAGTTACATAACAGACAGATCACATGTTTCTCTGTGTGTGTCATTGTTCAAGTTATGAGCTGAGTTTCATTTTACTGAAACTGAAACCATATACTGTTTTTATTTACCGTTCACTGTGTCCATGAACATTTTATCATTCAGATATTGCTTTTGCTTAGATCATTTAAATAATAAAACCACCAAACTAACAATAGTTTATATTGAGCTATAAATGAATGAAGATCTCAGTTTTTTCAACTCTTACAGGATCTATTTTTAGATATGAAGCTATGTGAAAAATGTGTTAAAGTTATTATATTATCAGGGCATGGCATGTTTAGGAACAAATTCATTTAGGTTAGTTTAGTTTGTGCCCTTTGGGTTTGTAAGTACCATATTTGTTCATTTTCCATATATAAAACAACTCAACTTATTCTCAGTTATAGTTTGTTTTCTTGTTTTTTTTACCAGTTCTGTTGTTTACCAGCCAATACAGAGACATTTCTGAGTGGAGATGTTAACCTAACATAATATAACAGTTCTATTGAGTTCAGTGTAGTGTAATTAATTTTAAAATGTGCTTACATGTAATCTTATCATGTTATCTTTTATCTTTTTTTTCGTTTTGTAATGTCACATGATATTTGAGACAACTTAAGTCGTAATTAAGGATGTATATTTGTTTAATTATAATTCTATTTACATGTTGTGACATAAGTGAAAGATACAAATTCATTAAATGTTTTGGTTATGAAGGGAAAATGATAAACAGTAATTTCCTCTTGCATCTGCATGAAAAAAGGGAAAATCCACATGTAATGGTTAATTGTTTTAAATCCCCTATAAGACAAAAATGCACATTACGTAATAAGGCAAGGTATGCAGAAGATAAAATGTGTCATCTGCTCTTCATGAATAATGAAACTGAAACCTAATCCTGTATTTGCATTTGTTTTGCAAGTCCACAGTGAGATGACTCGAGAGTTCATTCATAAACTTAGGGAGTGTCAATAAGTGTTGCTGAGCAATATCTCTATATAAACTGCTTGAAGACGTCTCAGAGTTATTAGACGTATCAACAGAGACTGAGACATCTGCTGGATCATAACGTATCAGAAGATCTTAGATGACAAAGAAATGATAGAGGTATGAATGCTGCTGCTTCTCATTCAAGTCTTTTGTGAATGTTTTGTGGTTTTATTTGCTAAACATTGATTGGTAGCACAAACAATTAAAGATATATACACAGCACAGTCTCAGGAGCTTAAGTCCTTTAGCATTACCAACAACTTTAAAGATGAACCTTGCTTTCAGTTTACACTCAAAATTGTTTGTAAAATGTATGAATAATTGACATTTGTCAACCAATCAGAATGAAGCATTTAACAGCTGTGTAGTAAAAAGTTTTGACTACAAAGATTTTTAAGGTCATGATAAATATTTCAGTCCAGTGACCTTAATCTTTTGACCAGTAGTGTATATGTCAGTGTTAGAATCTCATTCTAAGCAGGTCTAGAGGTATGAGATGTTTGTTGAATCTGTAGTGGAGAGGCGAGGTCTGAGATGAGCAGCAGAGAATTCTGATATATATATATCAGGGGTTATGAAAGACACTGACACCGAGATGCGGTTCAAACATAGACCAAAGTTTATTAGACAGACTTTCAGATTATATAGGGTACAGAAAGGAAATACTAGTCACCTGTTAGACAATATGTAATGTCTGGAACATATCTTGTGATCAGAATATTGTGTAAATCCGTCGGGCTAAAACAATCATGTTATCAACATCTCTGCACACTGGTATTATTTCTAGACAGTTATGGGTGCACATTCTAGTTTTAGGGAAGTAATGTTTAGAACAGAGAAGTGGGGTCCGAACATGTCCTCGGATGCGCTTAGTGGCCTGACCACAAACATTCTCCAAAAGGGCTAAAAAGGATATGACACAATACCTTCTCCAGCATGACCTATGCAGGGTCATAAATCATAGCAAACATGTATCAACAGGCCTTGTGGTATCGTGCATGAACAATGTACTAATCAACATTATCAGGTCAAGACAGAATTTTCCCTTGAATAAGGACACAAAGATTAATATAAAGAATGTGCATATTACAGATAGGATATGCATAAAAGAGCTGGGTTTGTCTCATGAGTTAACCTGTTGAGGGTCTGGGAGAGCACAAATTCTAACAGTCAGTAAAGCTCTCTGTATATACAAATGAATGGTTTGGCTTTTTTTCTCCTAGGGGGTTTTTCAAACTGGGGAGGCAGCCATCTTCGGCTTAACTTAGCACCCTCTTCTATACGTTGCATTAGTAATACGCTCGCTTATAATGTTGATTCATTGCCACAGCAAATTTAACTGCATATGCTATCGTGTATTATGTTATGCTATTGCTATCTGTCGATTTTCTGTGCTTTTCACTGCTTCTATTAATGTAAAGCTGCTTTGAAACAATTACCAATTGTGAAAAGCGCTATATAAATAAAATTGAATGAAATTGAATCTAAGTAGTGGTCAACACAATGAATGTGTGAAGACTAACAAGACATGTTTTGCATTCATTTCACCAGGAATTTCATCTTCTCTGAATCATGAAGTTCTGTAAGTTATGCAAGCAGCGGTTTTCCACAGAGGAGGATTTCATGAATCACTGTTTCACTGCAGAGCACAGGAGACTGATCTTTGAAGATGCATCTTCTCAATGGAAGCACCGTGATCCACCACAAACATATAAAGACCTAAAACTGTGTGAAAGGTACAGTAGATTAATGAAGTCTGATGTATTTGCTTGAATTAAAGTCGGTGTAAAAACTGATATTCAATTTATTCTTAGTTTGTCACCATTTTAACCCCACCCAAATAATCCTGAACACATAAATGTGGAAAAGGTGTTTAACGGTGTAACTCCACAATTAGTTCACAGTCTTTGTAATATGTTTTAGCAATACATTTCTAACAATTTTCTGAAATGACACACACTGTCTGTCACTCACAGATCCCTGACATGTGAGTATGGAGGTAACTGCACAAAGGCTCACAGTAAAGAGGAACTTAAAGAATGGAAAAAACGAATAAAGGATGTTCGGAAAAGAGCTCAGAATGCATCCGATCAAGGTCTGTTGTCCTATCAGGATGATCTTCTGGAGGAATACAGGCACAGCAAGGATAAAGAAAAGATTGTAAGTGACAACATTAATAAAGTACAATGTCATTTAACTTTAACATTTAACTAAAACTAAACAGACACTGGACTGTGCTATTTTGGTTTTGTTGATTTCACATTTACACATTTAATGTAAAAACAATTAAATCCAAAAGTGTCTTACAGTGCATTACAGGGTATATACAGTATTTTTATCAGCATGTGTGATCCTTGGGTTTTAACCCATGGCTTTTGCACTGCAAACACAGTGCTCTACAAAGTCAAAAAGATTAAGAGACCCTTTGCTCCCACAGGTGAGCGACACCATTGACATCCCTGATGTTTCTGTCACATGTGATTCAGAATTAGATTGTGTTTATGTAAGGGATGCTGGAATCCCGAATACATGGAATTTTACCATTACGTCTAAGGTAAGTATAAGAACATGCAGTACTTGCAGTGCTAATAACATGCAGTGTCACATCTCATTTCTTATTTTAACAGGCAGCACCATGACAAATAATAAAGTGCTGCAGGGATGATGTATTTTTGTTATAGGGAAACTCACTAAAAAGCCCATTCATTTTTTTCCCTAGTTTATCACAAAAATAAGCTTGTGTCTAACCAAAGTTTTTGACACCTACACGTTTTGTCCAACAAGAGAATCTTCACAGATACACCGTTTTTATGATTATTGACGTCTAATTGCATTTTTGATGTAGCACAAGTGAACTACATCAGCTGTCTCTCTACAACAATGTCATCACCATCAATCCTCCAACAGCTCTTTCATACATTATTAAACCTATTTTAAAACATGGTATCTGATAAACAAATACTCCAAAGATGAATCTTTGATGGAAATTGTGTGTTGCAACTTGTTAGCAACTGTCCTTTGAAAAAAAACTTTAATGCTTTTTAATTGTCACGAGTAGGGATATGTAACAAGGGTGTTTTTGGTGATGATCCAACTAAAGACTCCCATTCGACACAATGAAGCAGAGAAATGGGACTGAGGACACATGAAACTAAATTTTCTCCAACTTGACGAAGAGGCTGTGTTTAAGTAACTGGGACAGGACATGTCAAACATGTAGCCCAAGACAGGTTGCCCATTGAAGCTAAGTATGGTTAAGCCTGGTCAGTACCTGGATGGGAGACCTCCTGGAAAAATTAGGTTGCTTCTGGTGTTAGTGGGACCAGCAGGGAGTGCTCACCTGTGGGCTGTGTGGATCCTAACACCTCAGTATAGTGATGGGGACACTATACTGTCAAAACACACTGTCCTTTGGATGAGATGTTAAATCGAGGTCCTGACTCTCTATAGTCATTAAAAATCCCATGTCCTTTGAAAAAGAGTAGGGGTGTGCCCCGGCATCCTGGCCAAACTTTCCCATTGGCCTACTACTCATCCCCATATACATTAATTGGCTATACCACTCTGTCTCCTCCCCACTACTAAGCTGGTGTTTGGTGGGCATTCTGGTCCAATATGACTGCCGTCACATCATCCAGGTGGATGCTGCACATTGGTGGTGGTTGAGAAGATTCCCTCTTTCATATGTAAAGTTTTTTGAGTGCTGCAGAAAAGCGCTATTTAAATGTAACAAAAAAATTTTTTATTATTTTTTTGAACATGTTCCTGGTAGTACATCAATAAGTGACTGGAAAACTGCTGGGGCATTGACCAGGCCAAAGGGCATTACCTTGTACTTATTTTGGCCCGTGGGGGTGTTAAATGCCGTCTTCCACTGGTCATTTTCTCTAACTCTGACCAGATGTAAGCAGACTTGCCACAGTACAGACAGTGTCGCTCCCTTCCTTCATCTGTCGATCTCTTTCTTTCTGGGTTAATTTTGTTCTTTCTTTGGAGAATTCTTGAGGGCAACACGGCCCGGTTCCCGGTGACGTTCCTACTGACGTTCTCTGAGATGATGATCTACTCGGTTTGTCATACCAATCAGGGACTCCAAGTCTGGCGCAGGGTCTCTAAATGCTAGCTCATCCTTGAGTTCTGGAGACAAGGCTTGGTGGAATGCTGCCCTCAAGCATGCTGGTCCCATCCACTTTCAGACACAAGGGTACAAAAGTCTATGGTAAACTCAGCCACACTCCAATTGCCCTGACAGAGTTAAAGCAAATGGTAATCAACATTACATATGCTGGCAGGGTGGAGGACCCTCCTCATTCCAACAAAGAAATTGCTACTGTTTGCAGACAGTGGAGACTGTCAGTCCCACAAAGCTGATCTTCAATCACTTTATAAACTTCACTGAAGTAAATATACAACCAAAATAAAGGAAGCCGTGTTTCCAAAAAACAGGGACAAGAAAACAGACATAAACTGGTAACAAAGGCTTAAGACTAAACAAATAAGGCATGGCAAAACTTCACTTATATAGTACAAAAAGAGGTGTAACACCTCAGGCTTAATAAGTGGTGCTGATCAGAGAGAGACGACATCTGCTGGCCAGGAGGAAGCTAACAGTCTAATGATTACTTAGGGCCTTTAACCACAACCCCATTTTAAAAAAAACATTGACTTCAGGACGATGGAACCGGAAATGCTAAAATGCTAACTAAATGCTAAAACAGGTTTTGCCTACAAAAATACATCATCCTCTATAGCAGAGATAATCTATTTAGGGAGATAGCAACCTTAGCTATTCTTCCATTTAAAACTGTAACTGTCAACTCTTGCTGTTTCTTTTGACTAAGTATTTTTTGTTAAGTACTTTTAATTGAATAAATGTTTCCCTCAATATTTGTACTTTCACTTAAGTTTAATTTTTAAATACTTTTCAAACCCCTGCATATTTAATATTTGCCAAAAATGACAGCACCTTGGTCATGAATACTTACTTTTATTAACGTCATTTTCATCTCGACAGGAACCTTTAGAAGTTGTTGCTTTACTCAGACGAAACATTGGAGCCAAATTCACTCTCAATAAAGACCACCATACAGAACAGACCTATTCCACTGGTGACTGGTTTCTAACTGAACTCATCACTGATCTAAAAGGTGGAATCTTCAAAACACATAATAAAGTTTTAACACTACTGCTTCATAAACTTGTATGCAGACAATTAACTTGGATTGTGCAAACTTTTACCAACAGTGCTTTGAATTAGTGCTTTGCTTATGCATCCCAAATGCCTCTTCTTAATAAAATATTGTCATTGTCTGAATTGTTTCTGAAGTGTATGAAGTCCCAGTGTCATTCACATCTGATCGGCTGGGCATGTATGAGCAGTGGATCGTGTTTGACTTTAATATGAGACCTGTACTGATGAAAAAACTCAAGATTAGAGTTGGAAAGGACATGGAGAGTTGTGGCGAGGAAACACCAGATTTGACTCCAGAACCAAAGTGTCATGGAGTGAAGCCATGGAGTGAAGAAAACATAGAAATTATCCATTTTCTTCAGAGAGAAGAGGCAGAGAAAGAACTGCTAAATAAATACAAGCTGATAGTGAAACACCATATGAACAGATCAATTACTCTTGAAAATTACAAAGACAGCATGCATAGTTTTTTATACCAGGAGGAAAAGATGGTAGTTGAACTGCTTTCAAGGTAAATATATATATATATATATATATGATTTTATCTTCTAAAGTAACTCTTATGTACTGTTTTATAAGTCCAATACTTGTAATCAAATTGCATCCTGTCCCAAAACCAGGCTGAATCAACGAGGGTCAGCGCAACTGACAAATCACCTGTCAGATCCGATGTCTGGATTGAAAATTGCTCTCCAAGGGGAACTTTTTGCTTCTGTTGATCTGTCTCGACCTCTCACTCCTGACACTCCTCAAGGTTACATCATGAAAAGAAATGCTGTCAGAGTTCTGGTGCGTGTGGCAGAAACTGATGATCACCACATGCCTGTTTACGAGACTAAATTAATAAAAGATACTGCCTCTGAGACACAAATACATCTACAGCTTTCTGAACGATGCTGCACCGATTTAAATCTGCAGAATGAGCAGAAATGTGAGATGGAGGTCCAGTTCCATCTAAATCGTCTTTGGTTCTGTCAGATGCACAAGGCTATCGATGATCTCCCAGATCTGGACCAAGTTTTGCCTGATCTTAAAAACTGCAGCATTCAAGTTTCTGATCTGTCAGATATAAGGGACTTAAATAAGCACCAAAAAGCTGCGATGAACTTCATCCGAGCTGAAACAGACAACAGAACCAGTGTGCCACCTTTATTGATTTATGGACCTTTTGGGACAGGAAAAACTTTGACCCTGGCAAAGATGGCCCAGGTTCTTGTGCAGCAACCATCAAACAAAATCTTGATTTGTACACACACAAACAGGTAGATCTAATGTAACATAATTCAGAGTACATCAAGAATCTAACATTTCCAAAGATCCTTTTCAATCTTCTAATTATATCTCTTGTTTCTTATTGCAGCTCGGCTGATCTTTATGTCGAAAAACATTTCCACAAATTCGTAACTGATAATCCTGAAGCCAGACTCTTGAGAATAAAGACAAAAGAAAGGAATCTCCAATCCACAGATCTGATCACACTACAGTACTGTTATTTATCTAAAGATGGCCATCACTTTGAATTTCCAGATAAAGCTGTTTTGGATTCTACAAGAATCATAATAACAACAACTGCAATGGCCTGTTACTTTCACAACATGAGGCTACCTGAAAACTACTTCAGTCACATTCTGATCGATGAAGCCTCTCAGATGTTGGAGTGTGAAGCTCTTGTGGCCCTCGGCCTGGCAGGTAAAAAGACGCGTGTTGTTTTAGCAGGAGATCACATGCAAATGGGACCCAAACTCTTCTCTGTGACTCAAGACGAATGCTCACAATACACGCTGCTGAATCGCCTCTTCTATCACTACCAAGCTGAAAACAGCAGCGCTGCCAAACACAGCCGAATCATTTTCAACGAAAACTACCGCTCGACAAAAGACATTGTGGACTTTGTTTCAACACATTTTTATGTGGGAAAGAGTAATGTGATCAAGGCTAGAGGAGACGTGCCTTCACACCCAGACCAACATGCCCTGCAGTTCCATCACGTAAGAGGAAAATGTTATTTGGACTCAACACGTTCATCCTGGTTCAACCACGAAGAGTCTCAAAGTGTTGTTGACACTGTGAAAAAAATAAGTAGTAACTGGCCTTCACAGTGGTGCGAACAAGATTCAACATCGATCTGTGTTCTTTCACAAGGTGCACAGGTAACAAACCTACTGTCTTACATTGTGTTTATTATAAGTGTCCCACTAAATGTAAATTAAATTTAATGACCTACCAAATGCTTTAGTTTTTTTTTCTGTATTGCAGGTTTATACAATAAGGCAAAGATTGCGTGACCTTAGACTGGCCCATATCACTGTGGAAAATGCAGAAAACGTGCAAGGTATAAATGATATATTATTGAAAACCGTATAATTTATTAATGTACTGTACTCATGATCATAATCATACAGAAGATCATAATAACAGTATAATAACAGCCTTTTCCCATATTTTTAGGAAAACAATTCAGAGTAATTGTGATTTCCACTGTGCACACAAAGGACAGTCTGTTGGGGATCGACCAGTCCTTTCTTGAGTTTTTCAATGACATGCGTGTGCTGAACACTGTTATGACAAGAGCTCAATCTCAAATAGTTGTAGTCGGAGATGCAGCTGCGCTTTCGAGCCCTCACTTTGGAACGTGCTGGAGGCTCTGGAGGTCTTACATAGAGCATTGCATTAACAAGGAAAGCGCTTATGACCTTGCAGAAAGTTTCTGGAAACAAGATCTTCTTGATATATCAGAGCTCTGCAGAAGTGAGGATGATGGGAGGAGCGATTGTGAATCAATCACATCTGAGATTTCGGACATAGATGACCCAATACTTCAAGAGCTTCTTGATGAGAGCAAGGATATAAACATTTCATTGACAGAGGAAGGCTTGTTTACAGTTTTACAAAATAAGCATCTTGTCGGAAATGTGGTAAGCCAAAATATAGAAGTAGATGCAGAGCAACAGTGTGGATTAAACATCCATAAATGCTGTGAGATAGTCATGGAGAGGTTTGACCAAGGTTATGCTATACCACTTGATGAGCCAACTAGAAGAATTGACATCAGGGGTAGACAGAACATGGGCCAGTCATTCCCTGGAGACAAGGTACGAGTGGAGATCCTGAATGAACATTCAAATCCTCCGATGGGAAAAGTAATCCAGGTTCTTGAAAGTGCAGATACCCTCAAAGAGTTTGTCTGCACCCTTGAAAGACATGACAGTCAGGTGATGAGACCAATTAACAAACGTATCAGCAACATTTTGACACCATTTTGTAAGGATAAACCAAATCACATTGCAGTACGTTATCCTGGGGGGGACCACACAATACAGAAGTTCATTAAAGTAAATGAAGAGACTCGCAGAAATTATCTCTTTGTTGTCAGGATCTGTCAATGGAGAAAAGGTTTCCGGTTACCTTTAGGCATTGTTGTGGGAGTGTTTCGAAAAGTGGCATCTTTAGAGGATTGGTTAGATGTGCTTGACATAGAGTTCCAGTTGAGGAGGACACTTTCTGAAGATGTGAAGAGAAAGATGCTAGATTTTCAAGATTTTCATGTATTTGAAGATGGACGAAAAGATTTCAGAGACCTACCAACATTCACCATTGATTCAGAAGTTTCTGAAGACCTCGATGATGCAATCAGTGTAAGGAATTTGGGTGACTGCTATGAAATAGGAGT
This sequence comes from Paramisgurnus dabryanus, assembly GCF_030506205.2. NCBI lineage: Eukaryota > Metazoa > Chordata > Actinopteri > Cypriniformes > Cobitidae > Paramisgurnus > Paramisgurnus dabryanus. Next base: position 29,747,042 of record NC_133343.1, on the reverse strand, counting down.
TCACATTTCTGATGTTGCTAGCTTTGTTAGGAAAGACAGTGAACTGGACAAATATGCAAGAAAGCAAGGTACTACCTTCTATCCACCTGACAGGGAGCCAAGACATATGTTTCCTGAAGAGCTAAGTGTCAAATTTTTTAGTTTAATCCCTAATCATGACAGACATGCAATCTCCTTGATAATAGAAGTAGATAAAAAGACAGATCATGTTAAAAGAAGATATTTTGTCAAGTCCATCATTTGTTCCAAAAGGAGGTTTTCGTATTCCGAAGTTGATGATATCCTTGAGAAGCAAGTCGATAGTCAGCACTTTGACCTCCTTGAAGTCTGCCTTGTGATAGCTTGTCACTTTGCAGATGTTCACCGTAAATACAGAAAACAAGAAGACTGGTGCTACAAGTCTCCAGATGAGAATACACCTCTCGGAAGACGGCGATCTCACAGAATGGTTGAGGAGCTGATGATCATGTTCAACCACACAGTTGCTGAGCGGCTTCTGTATGATAAGGCAACAAGAAGCCTGATTCCACTCAGATGCCAAGAAAGCCCCAAAAGCAAACATATACAGGACCTTTTGGACAAGAATGCTTCTCTGGTTCCTCTGTCAGTGCATCTCTCATGTCAAGCTGATGTAACTAGACTTGATTCTCAAACAATGAGTAGACACTACGCCAGCACGTCAAACCCAATCGCTGATGTTTCTGAAACCTTCCCCATATTAATATCACTTCTGAAATGTCTTAAGGCAGCTGCACGGAACAAAGACATCTACAGAATTATTGACTTAATAACAACTGATGACATTCACCCCCAGCTTCTTCCTTCTGCTATCGCATTTAGGAAACTCTTTCAGAAAGCTAACTTTTGGCGCTCAAACTCCACATATGCCTCAAGAATTGGGCACAGTGATTTGAATCTTGACAGCTATACACAGGCCTCATCTCCAATACGCCGATATGTAGACATTATTGTGCAACGCCTTCTTCATTCTGTGATTGACAAGACAGATGTTAGCTACACATCAAATGACATTAATATGTCTTGTGTCGAATTCTCAAGAAAAAATGACTATCAGTCAGCATATAACAGGAAAGTGCATGCCCTACATTTTGCATCAAAACTGTCAACTCAAAATGAAAGAAAGGTGGCGTACATTGTGGAGGTCATTCCATTAGCAACAAACTTCAAAGTCTCTTTTCCACTTAACCGAGCTTCTATGTCGGACAAGACTGGTATTATGTACAGGGACCTTCAGCTGGCAGATCAACCAGAGTATGATGAAAGAAACCACAGCATGATCTTGAAATGGGTGCGAAGGATATATTCATTCTCCAATCCTGACATACACTCTGAACTACAAAAACAAAGTCCGGACTCTATCCTTTCCTATGTCCCAGCCAAGTTCTGGCAAGAACTAGTTGCTGCTATCAAAGAAGAAAAGTGGAACTCATTGTTTGGTTTGATTGAAGATGTTGACGTGAACTCGACATCCCACGTAAAACAATTTCAGGAACTTTCTGCTCCAACAGGAGGACATTATGCCAAACTGTCACTGAGATTAAAGCAAGGTGAGGCAGTCGAGGTGCAGCTGGGTACAACCACTGCTTTTACAATGATGACACCCGTGGTTCAGGTGTTTGTCGTGCACCCAAAATTTGAGCTATGTATGGAGCATGTGAGAGACCCAATCAAGTGTTTTTCAGAATACGTGTTCCGTTCATCAAGGGATTCATACAATTCATTTGAGGAATATCAAAGAATATGGGCACCGTTGTGTCAAATGGAGTCGGTCTTCAATGCTGTGGCTGAAAATGAGAGCATTGTTTTGGAGGATGTAGCTTTAAAATGGACAACATCTCATCAAGAGAAGCTTCAAGGACTTTTTGTACTTCCATTTGACAAAAAGAAACAGTGGTCCATTGAATGCGACCTTGAGAACTGCTTCCTCTGCATCCGACGAAGGAATTGCATAAACAACTGTAGTCCGTTCCTGGAGAACACTGCCTATCTGACAGATAATCCTGCTGTCATCTGGGTTGCCCATGGTGTGGTCACAAATGTTGAAGAAACTAAATTCAATGATTTGGTAATCGCTTTTCAAATAACCCATATGGCAATGACAAACATTCCTGAGGAAATCTTCTGTGAGGACACGAGATTTACAGTGGAACTCATTCCAGAGCTTCTGCCAGATGTGTAAGAGTGTAAAGTATTTATATATCAACAAACATGCATACATGTGTATTGACTAGAGCCATTAAAATGTACAATAACATTCTGAATTCTGTTCACAACCGTTTAATTGTGTTTTTCTTGAGATATACTTACACACATGGATAAATGTATATATTTTCAGGCGCAAGAAGGTGGCAATTGACGGTTTGACCAAAGCTAACCAACTTGTGAGAAATATTGCCATGGGCAAGAAAATAAACTGTCAAAGAGGTACAACAGAACAATAATGATTTGGATCAAGCTTCTATATCAGATTAATACTATAAAAAAAGATCTGTCTTTCATTTTAGTTTACTGGCAATATAATATATACTGACTAATGTAACTAATATTTCTTCAAAGGAAGCCCTAATTGGGGCCAAATGCCTGTCAGATTTGAGATTGGTTTTTTCCATCTTAACAACAGTCAGTGTAAGGCTGTAAGAGAGGCACTTACCAACCCATTTACTCTTATACAAGGACCACCAGGTATGAGAAATATCCTACATGGTACTTCACATTTTATTGTTGTGCAGTTCCCTGCTCAAAGAGTTTCCTTCAGATTTCAGAAATTACACTGTGTCTGAATTATATACTTTAAAGATAAGCATGATAATAAAGCTACAACTTTTTTCACAGGAACTGGAAAAACAGTGGTTGGTGTCCATATTGTGTTCTGGTTGCTCAAGAAAATACAAGCACTTACTAGCTGTAATTTTCAGAAGAAGAGAGCCATACTGTACTGCGGACCATCAAATAAATCTGTTGATGTAGTTGCAGGTAAATTGTTACGACCAAATATAGCTTTTGCTTTTAGTTCTGCTTTTCTGTGTGCAACACGCATTTGGAAAAGTGAGGTGCTAGAGAGCACTATTTGTTTAAATGCAAAATACAATTTCACCACTAGATGGGGGAAATCCTACTTATTGTCCCTTTAAATAAAAGTTAAAAAAAAATTGAACTGAAATATATTTGCTTGTGATCTGTTGTACAATGTCAATGTGTAGGTCATCTACTAAAACTAAATCAAACAAGACCTCTGAGAGTCTACAGTGAACAGATTGAGATGTTGGAGTTTCCTTACCCAGGCTGCAGTTTGAAGCTCTTACGTCAATCCAAAAGAGCAGAAAAACCCAACACAGAGCTCAGGTATTTGAAGTTTAAAGAATCCTAATATCGACCATATGGTGTAATCAGCAATTAATACTTTATACTACTCTTAATACTTTTCAATGTAATGGATATATGAATATAAATGTGAAATGTTGTTTTATTAGTTCCATTGCATTGCATCATCTGATTCGAAAGGATGGCAAACCGTTCTCTAAAGAAATAAAGGACTTTGATAAGCGTATTCAAAGAGAAGAGCAACTCACTGAGGAAGAAATATCATGGTATATCCATACTGTATATAATTCAATGACAACACTCTTAAAGATAAAGGTGCTTCATGATGCCACAGAAAAAACAATTTGGCTAAATGGTCCCACAAAGAATCTTTAAAGGCCCACTGGAACGTGTAGCATTATTTGATGTGGTCGTGTCAATTAAACAGAATTTTTAAAATAATACGGAAACTATCGAGAAGACCCTCCCCTTTTTTAATAACCAATAGCGTTCCGTTTATAGCACAGTCCAGCAAAGCCACATTGCACAGCTGTTTTTTCCCATATGATCCTCTCTGTGCTATCGGGCTGGGAAAAAAATAATTTTTAATTCGCATAAAAGTTTTTACGCTTCCTTGAGGTGAGTAAATGTAAATAATGGGAGAAAACATATTTGCCAAATAAATTCTGACATAGTGAACATTAAACCCATATGGCTGATCGTCTCATCAATAATAGTTTTACAGTGGCATCGCTTTAAAGAACATTTTAAGCACTTTTATTTTTAAGAGTCCCTACATTTTCTCTTTTACACTTATAAGAATTTCCAATTTCCTGAAGGGTTTCTTTAAACAACCAGTAATCAAGCTAAGCACAATTGCTTTTTTTAAACGCTGTTAGTCTTTTAAATAGATAAAAACATGATCTCTTTTCATACAGCTACAAGGAACTGCTCATAAAAGCTCGTAAGGATGAACTATTGCAGCATGATGTCATCTTGTGCACCTGCACTGCAGCTTCACATCCTTTATTAGCTAAAGTTCTTGATATAAAACAGATCATCATTGATGAATGCGCCATGGCAACAGAACCTGAAGCCTTTATTCCCCTTGTGACGCATAAACCTGAGCAGGTAAGACTTTACCGGTAAACTAGCATTCAGTAAAGATGTATTACTTTCGTTACTTAAAAACCAAATGTTTTAATAAAATATTGAAATGGTTGTTTCCAGATTGTTCTTCTGGGCGACCACGAGCAGTTACAACCTGTTGTTCAGTGTGAAGTTGTGGCGAGGTTGGGCATGAATAAATCTCTTTTTGAACGTTACAGGGAAAAAGCGCTGATGCTTGACACTCAATACAGAATGGTAAGAAATGGTGACTCATATTTTAATTCATATTTTAAAGTTTGTTCTGATATTTAACTTAATATTTCTTCTTCTCACATGTTTGTCGCTTATAGCAAGAAGCCATTTGTGCGTTTCCATCTGAGGAGTTTTACAGAGGACAGTTAAAGACTGATAAAAAACACAAACCAGGTCTGTTCCTAAATGAAGCGCAAAGACCAACACACATCATCTTCGGTCATGTTGAAGGAAAGGAGATCAGTCTGGTGGTCTCAACAGAACGAGGCAATGAAAATTCAAAGGCAAATGTGGAAGAGGCAAAAGAAACGGTAAGAGAAAAGTCCACTGTGTCCACAAATGTATTTATACAGTAGCCTATAGTGCTTTTTACAATGTTTCTTTGCTTCAAAGCAGCTTCACAAGAAAGTCAATTAAGGGGAAAGGATTACACAGAATGAAATATATATTTTATTGTCCTCATAAATAGATTGTAAACTAATAACATGGTTTATTTCATTTTTCATTGAATATAAGACATGTACTGTAATCAATGAATATGATACATTTTTTTGTTTTTAGAAAGGAAGTACATTAATGTATTTGTGTTGTATTGTCAGGTGCGGATTGCCAAAGATTTGATTCAGGCTGGGATACACACACGAGACATTGCTATACTGACACCGTATAATGCACAGGTGTCAAACATCAGTGACATGCTGTTTAAAAAGGGCTTGCGTGACATCACAGTCACTACTATCATGAAGAGTCAAGGTAAAACATTAACAAAACCACCTACAGTCAAATCCGATTCTCTTACAGGACCAATAGCTCTAATTATTTAAAGCCAGTTTTTCTGTTGAAGTACAGTGAAATCTTTGCATTAAAAGTTAAAACTCTATCAGTGTTTTTTAGACCCACAAACACTATTATTACTCAAATAAAATTGTGTCTTTCTTATCATTGGCCACAGGAAGTGAATGGAAATATGTCATCTTGTCAACTGTGCGCTCCTGTCCTCAGTCTGATATAGAGCCGCAGCCGACCAAATCCTGGATTACAAGCCGTCTTGGATTTATCACAGATCGACATCAAGTCAATGTGGGCATCACTAGAGCACAAGAAGGCCTGTGTATCATTGGTATGCCATCTGCTCAACAAACATCTTTGTGTGTTTTTATATTGAATCAATGTGTTATAACATTCTTATGATGATATTTTACAGGTAATGAGAACTTGCTGAGGTGTAATGCTTTATGGAGAAAACTTCTTGATCATTATCAAAAGAAATGATGTGCGATTAATCCTGCCAGCAACATCCAGGTTCAAAAACCTCAGTCAGGACCTGTGAGAACTTACAGAAGATAAATCATTGATTTGATTTTTGATTTATTGATGATTGATATCTATTAATGTTAGACTTTACATTTAGGCCTACTCTACAATTTTGAAAATGCATAGAAACAGGTCAGGGCCTTTTAACAGGTATCACGCACCTTCTGCCAAGCAGACATGAGGATTTGAAACACATTGGTATTTATTACATGCTGAAGTTGAATATATATAATGAGTATATAACTTATGGAAATGTGTGAGCATTTATATATTTGTAAATTTTATAATATATATTTAATATAAGTTAGTTTTGTCTTATTAACTGAATTTTGCTCTGATCTCAAGAGGACCATTAAATAAACAAATAAATTATGAAATTTCTATTTCTGCATGCAATGTTTATATTTGTCCACCTGATGGTGCCATACACGCATATGAAGCTTGCTTTTAATGCCTGACAATATGCTATATAAGTTATGGAGTTATTTAACATGTATACCAGTTTTTTTTTTTGAATATATGTTGAATAAATAAGTTTCCCCTGTGTTAGTTGCAATATTTAACATGATTTATGAAGAGAATACATTTTGGTTACATTTGGTTACAAATACATTTGAGGTATATATTTTTTTTTCTTGAATGATTTTGTTTTTGTCTGTTGTTTGATTAACATTAGAAACCGACAGCATACTTTCACTTTGAGAAGTGTACAGATCCACAGCTACCATGTGTTTAATTTCTCATCCACTTACATTTAACTGAAAATAGACTGTGTTTACGAAGATAATTGTGGTTTATTGATATTTTTGCGTAAATATGTGTGTTTCAGCGCAAGATAACATGAACTTAGCATTTGGGCACTGTCTGAAGCAATTGACAGTTCTGTGCTCACTGTTCCCATTTCACTCTTCTGAAGCTTAAACAGACGCACATGCATGAAAGATACTTAAATCACTCGTGATTGGGTTAATCTTCTCTCAAATCTAATTAACAAACAAACAACCATGGGCGGGAATTGTGGTGGCGAGTTGAAAAGTGCGGGGGACATGTCCTCCGTGAATCCCCCCATGATTGCCCATGCTTGATATTATCATATTTACATATTTTAATTGTGTTATAAGTATCTAAATAGTATTTGGTCCAGTGTAGATGTACGTGTTGATAAGTAAGAACACACACAGAGAGAGAGAGAGAGAGAGAGAGAGAGAGAGAGAGAGAGAGAGGGGTGTTAGTAGGGGGAAGACAGACGCCAGACTGGTTTGGAAAAGACTCTGTAGAGAGCTGTGGTTTTACAGGAGTGTGATGAGACATGGCAAAAAAAGAGAGAGAGAGAGAGAGAGAGAGAGAGAGAGAGAGAGAAAGAAAGAGAGTGAGTGAGTGTGTGTACAACAGTTTTGTGTATGTGTGTGTGTAGTCTCATTAGTCTGAGTAAGTTTGGATGTGGAGCAGTCGGTCTCTCCTCACCGCAGTCTTTGATGGGTTTCAATCAGTGCCACATGAGATGGGGGAGGTAAAAGAGGAAAAGATGAGGAATGCACACAGTAGTAGAGAAGAATGAGAGGAGGATCTTTGTGATACATGATGATGAAATCATCAGAGACTCCCGCAGTGTTTATGGTCTTCATATGGTTTGATATGAAGTCCAGCACCTCACACTTGTCTTAGGCTTTCAGAGAGAATGAGGATGGACTATCGACCACATGTTCAGTATCTCATTATTCAGAAGCTCTTTTGTAAATGTGATAATTATACGTTGTTAAAAATCTCCTCACGCACAGGAAACGCATCATCCACGGCTCGTGCCTTACCTCAGCACGGCTTCAGACTTCCTGTGCGCTCGTGCGTTTGCACGTACACGTGTGAGAGTTTTCGCCCCGGTCGCCACCGTCGTACAGATGTGACCACATTGAACCGTGCACCCCCTGTCCCCCCAAAACTCTTTTCTTTCCACAACAAAGAGCGATTAAAGAGCGCTGCCTCTCGGAGCGAGCAGTCGACCACCAGCCGCACTTCCACAAACACACAGATGAGAGAGAGAGAGAGAGAGAGAGAGAGAGAGAGAGGGGGGGGGGGGCTGCGCATACGAGAGGCCTCTGATTCAAACCAGCCGCTCCGCTTCCAACAAAACTCACTAAATCATTCCCATATTATGGCTGATTGTTTAGGAAGCACTTACAAACGTAATGGTAGTTAGCTTAAAAAACTACCAAATAATTGCAGGGCACTCGAGCAGTAATGCAATGTTTAGACCTACGGTATTGTGAGGGATCATGAGCGTTTATATAGATGAATAATCTTCAAATCATCATTGATTTTCATTTTACTTTAAAACTCCTGCACACTTCTTATCAACACCACATGATTTTATTAAGTTATGCGCTTAAGTTTAATACTTCTGTCAGCAGCACAAGTCATGGGAATTCACTACCAGGAAAATACAGAAAGCTTACTGATAAAATGTAGAGCTTAAATGCACTGTAAATCACTTTAGAAAAAACATCTGACAAATGCAAGATTGTTGTTCAATTCATTTTAAGAATAAGCAATACTGTGCTTCTGTTCTGTTGGAAACCACAAAAAATAAATGGTTGAAACCACTAACGTTTGGATGCGAGTTTAGCATCATTTCATCATTCTGTGCAAAATGGATGTACAAATGTTTGATCAATTTGATTTCATGAACAATTCTATTCTTAAATATAAAGGTGTTAAAAGGGTTCAACTCCGTCAAATAACAGTTTTTGTTTCCTTAAGAAACTTTCAGCTGCAGGTTTTTATAGAATGATTTGATTTTTTTAGTCTGTTGGACATTTTCCACTATAAGGAAAGTTTTCTGCAACAGAAAGGTTTAGTGAATATTATAGGTTCTTTATGCAATAATATATAATCTATATGAGTGTAATAAAATTACAAATCCTAACTATATGCAACAATTGATATGAGTATTTCAGCTAAATCAACGTTTTTGTTTTGAACAAGCATGACAGCAAAACATGTTGAGTGATACAAATTCTCAGTTTCTTGGTGTTTTCAGTGTCATGTAGCCCCGTGCACCACAGTAAAATTTGATTTATCCAAATCCCATACACATAGCTGTATATTAAATGAAAGACCTTAAAGGTGCAGTGTGTAAATTTTAGCAGCATCTAGTGGCGAGGTTGCGAATTGCAACCAACAAATCAGTCCTTTGCTCACCCCTCACTTTTGAAATGCAAAGAGAACCTTTGGTAGCCGTCACCAGAAAAACATGTCATCGTCGGAGACAACTTAGTAAAAAAAGTTTGTCCGTTAAAAGCTTCTGTAGAAACATGACGGCACAAAATGGCGACTTCCAAGTAAGGGACCCTCGGTGTATGTAGATAAAAAGTCTCATTCTAAGGTAATAAACACATAATGGTTAATTATAAAAAGGTCTTTATACACCCCTGATAATATAGTTTTGTATATTATTTTGCATTTCTGTCAAGAGATCCTTTTAAAAATTACACACTGCACCTTTAAAGGCAAAATATGTAAGATTTTTGGATTACTCCACATAATTTACTCACCCCCATGTCATCCGAGATGTTTATGTCTTTCTTTGTTCAGTTGAGAAGAAATGACGTTTTTTGAGTAAAACATTCTAGAATTTTTCTCCATATAGTGGACTTTCGTGGACCTCAACATTTTATAGTTTCTATACAGCTTTAAAGAGCTTGAAAAGATCCCAACCAAGACATAAGGGTCTTATCTAGCAAAACTATCATCATTTTCACAAAGAAGTGCTTTTAAACCACAACTTCTCGTCTTGCGCTAGCCGTGTGAATCTTATATATTACATAATCACATTAAAAGGTCATGTGTTACATATGTGAAACGCACAGTGTGGACTATTTTCACTGTTTCACTGCCATTGATGAGTTAATTCGTCAATTAAGAGAAAGCGATTCCCTGCCAATGACGAGTTTTTCCGACAATCCGTATTTCTGCTATTATCCACCAGATGGCGCTCTTACCCAACTTAAACAACCCAGAAGCAAACCATCAAGTCAAACAGTTCAAACTCAATGGGCTCTATCTTACACCCGGCGCAATGCAGCGCCGCGTTGTTTAAATAGCAAATGCATTTGTGCCCCCTTTTGCGCCCATGGGCGTTCTGGTCTGAAAACGAGGTGTGTTCAGGCGCATTGTTGGCGCGTTGCTATTTTGAGGCAACTAAAATAGACTACGCCATTGACCAACAAAAACCTGGTCTAAAGTCTAAAGTCAATGGCGCAATGTGTTTTATGTTATTTAAAGAGCGCATTAGTAAAATGCGCCTATACACGGGAGGACAACGCGGGTTTGCTTATCACAAGGTACATGAATGCGCAGCAGCACAAAAATGCTTTAAAATATGAAAGATTAAAGGATTGAATGTAAAAGATTATTATTGAATCTCTTGGACATAAATGAGGAGTAATTATGAGACGTTAAAGGCGCAAAGAGCTGCTTCACCTGCAGCCTGGTAAGTAAATAAATGCTTTGCTTTGAACAAATGCATCTGTTTTTAAATGTTTTTTTTTATGCTACCTCACGGATTTATTATATGATGACTCTGTACCTGTGGATATGGTGAGATGAGAAACATTTTTAAGTAATGCTTAAAAAAACTCTTTGCTAAAAAAAACGCTGTCCAAAGTGCTGAAACGTGAGGAGAGCCGTTTGTAAATTCTTTATCTCCTGTTTGTTACAAATAAAGTATTTTTAGAGTACAAACCTTATCTTACATACTTGTAAATAATTTTTTGATGACTTTGGATAGCCATACATTTAAAGCAATTACAAGCCTGCTTTTTACTTCCATGACTAAAAGAAAACGGGTTTTAAAGGTTTTAATAAAAAATTAACAATTTCAATACAAGTGAAAAACAACACAATTATTTAACATTAATCTTAAACTGGGGATCTTCTTCCTCCGCTTAGTTTTTCAGTTTACAAAGTCCGTCATCTAAATACGGATTAGACATAACGCCAGCGCAACTTGCTTTTAAAGGGGATGAGAGCTGTGACTCTCATTGGTTTACTGCACGTTACGCCCAAAATACTCCCATTACAATAGGACCTACCCTTTTCGACCATGCACTCGGCGCAAAAACCATTTTTCCCGTCGTTAAATTAGCAAAAGTGGATTTTGTGAAGTCTTTCACAAAAATGAAATTAACTTTTTTTTAAATTTGGTATTTTTGAAGAAACCGACCCATATTTGAGAGGTGATAAAAGATAACAAATGAAGGTAGGATGAAACGGTTTGTTTTGTTTGAAAGCAGAGGGTCTGTTATTTAATTTGAAATATTGTATGTTTATATATTTAAAGAATAACATTTTGTAAAATGCATTAAACTTTTGTGAAAATAATAAAGACATTAAAGGTGCAGTGTGTAATTTTTAGAAGGATCTCTTGACAGAAATGGAAAATAATATACAAAACTATATTATCAGGGGTGTACAAAGACCTTTCATTATGAACCGATATGTGTTTATTACCTTAGAACGAGACCTTTTTATCTACATACAAAGAGGGACCCCTTACATGGAAGTCACCATTTTGTGCCGCCATTTTTCTACAGAAGCTCTTAACAGACAATTTTTTGTTGTCTCCGTCGATGACATGTTTGTCCGGTGGCAGCTACAGTAGAACCGTAGGTTCTCTATGCGTTTCAAAAGCAAGGGGTGAGCAGTGGACTATGCCGTTGGTTGCAATTCACAACCTCACCGCTAGATGCCACTAAAATTTACACACTGCACCTTTAATTAGTATCATTTCACCTACAACAACGTCTGAACGCTCCTCTTTTTCCACACTTGAAAACACTGAAGCAGTAGTTTCACATACATTGCTGGCGCATGACACTAGTGCAAGATGAGACGTTGTGGTTCAGAAGTTCTTTTTTTAATTTTGGGTGAAATTATGAAAGTTTCGCTAGATAAGACCCTTATGGCTCGGTTGGGATCGTTTAGAGTCCTTTGAAGCTGCATTGAAACTGTAAACTGTTGAGGTCCACTAAAGTCCACTATATGGAGAAAAATCCTGGAATGTTTTCCTCAAAAAACTTAATTTCTTCTCGACTGAACAAAGAAAGACATAAACATCTTGGGTGATATAGGGAAATTATCAGGATTTTTATGAAAGTAGAGGAATCCTTTAAAGATTTGGTTCACGTCTTCTTACATTTTAACCGGGGTCACTTGTCAATGGTGTCATATCTGAGTTATTCTCAGACTTCCATAGAAACCATAGATGTGTTTGACTTCATGCGACACTGCGCAGCCTATGACATCAAAGTATTGTGAGATCAAATCAAAAACAGTACTGTTACGTCGCTCTGACCAACATGATCTCACAAAGCTCTGACTATACTTTGATGCCAATTAATGTGCGCAATGCCATATGAAGAAGTAGTATTACACAGTAAAGGTGAAGACTACAACTCCCATCGTTCCACACTCTTTAACAACGTCATCAAGCTGCAGCCGTTGTTTATGTTTAGCGACCTCTAGTGGTGACACATATTCCATATTGTGCCTTTATAATGAGATTACTTATTTTTCACGATAACACACTTTAGATATTGAATCTTTAGTTGCATCACAGCTGTTGATCAGGATTTATTGTTAACAATGCGGCAGGTGTTATCATTCTCATTCTAGGGAGTATTGTTAAGCAAAAAATGTTTGATGTTTTTGATTTGCTTTACTTGAAAAGAAAGACTTTACATGACTGTCTTAAAACATCATGCATGTTCAGATTTCCTGTGACTGCGTTATACCATGCATCATTTTCATGCATCATTTTAAACAGAAAGTTAGTTATCGCTGAACTCTTCTTGATCATGCAAGTAAATTGTCTTTGTGATGATTACAGGTGGAGCGTCTCAGTGTCTCTTTAGATTAATTCCAGTAGAGGGCGTTCTTCACTAAGCCGGTTCAGTTTAACGTGGCGTGGGTAGCTCGTGGTGGCTTTGGTCAGGCAGACTGGAGCCCTTGGGCGCTGGCATGCAGCAGAGCATTCGGGAGGGGCCCCCTCAAAAACCATCAGGGGCCACACCCACCCGTGTTCACTCTCTGTGGGGGGACGCAGTGTTTCTTTAAACCGGGCCTCCGGATTTAGAGCGGCTTTGAGGCCGCACGCCTCAGCCCAGTGGAAGCGAAGGCATTCGGCTTTATTTCTGAGCTTAGTCTGCGTGGCATTCGCTGTCGCAAACACTTTGCTGTAGTCGGATCAGATTACTGCTCGATTCGAAATGAATTAAAAAACGTAGGACTGAGGGAATCATAACAGGTCACGTTTCAATCATAACACTTTTTGAATGGTTTCAGTGGTGGTCTCCACATTTATAGCGCTCTGGAGGGAAGCTGAGAATAAACGGACATACGGTGAGAGAGGTGGAAACAGCTTTCGACCTGACTTCAGTGTTTGTCCTTGTGATGGCTATATTTCACCACTATTATACTGCTTTAGCTGCAGGGTGTGGGTGCAGATCTGGGTGGTCTGAGATCTCCTCCAGCGTACGCTGTGGGTTTCTGACCTGCCGTGTTTTGTTTTGGTGTCTATAAAGGAGAGGTTCTCTTTAGGTAAACCTGATTATTTTTACTCTGTCTTTAAAGACTTCCATGCCTTGGGCTCGGCCTATATCTCATTAAAAAGTCCAGGTCACATTTCAGCACAAAATCAACAGAAAGAACATGAGAAATTTGCACAACCAAAACTATTTTAGGACGTTTACCACCCCCTGTCCCATCCCCAAAATATTCATTACGGTAATGTGCTCATTCAGTGTAATTATTCTCATTTTCTAAGAAAAATTACATGTTTTTAACATTAACAAACAGTAGCCTATATAATGTGATAGTACTTCACAATATTAATCATCGTCTTATTATTATTGCATTGCAGAAATAAAAAGATATTATTTCTTAAAGCTAATTTATACTAATGAGACAACTAACACTGAGATTATTTAAAATGTGTTTTTGGCATTCAGTGTAAATCAGGCTTTTTATTGGGGGGGACATGTTGAATTGTCACAGTGCAAAATATAATTTGTTTAGTTTTATAAGGTTTCTCGTTCTTAAGATATTCTTATATATAAAGTGCTGTGCATAAATCTTAGCCTATTAGATGCTTTAAAAAGTTTCTAAGATTTTCTACATGCATTTTTTATTTATATCTTCTGCTTTAATGTGTTATATCAATATAAATAAATCAAGTGACTGATTTTGTGAGATCTCTAAGGGTCATTCTACAGAAACGTCCACTTTTGGTATGGCAAGATGTCTTAAAATTGATTTATTTTTCTAACATTTAAACTTAGACCACATTATTAGATTACTCTTTGACTTTAAAACTATATAAGTACACATAAATGAGAGCTTAATGATTTTTTTTGTGCATGAACTTCAAGACTTCATAGACCTTTTTTGTCACTGGTGTTACCTTACTTCTTTAGCAATACTAAAGGCGTTTATGTATGGAAAGTATTTTTGGACTTTTTTAAATTAATTAATTAAATTATAAAATAATTAATTAAATTATAAAATAAAAAATAAAATCGCAAAATATGTCCCAAATTCACAAAATTTTCACAAAATCATTCTGGCCAAATTGAAAAATTAAATTAAATTGATGATTTGATATTTCATTTTCAATATAATCTTGAGTCAAGACTGACAATATTGAAATAAAAAGGCAAGCTTGAAAAGGAATCTGTAAATACATTTTTTTAAAGGCTTTTTATTCATGCCCAAGCAACAATAGGGACAAAATTAAAATGTAAAGTTCAGTTTTAATTTTATGTTCTGTTTTTCTTTTTCATTTTCGTTTTATTTTTCGTGTTCATTTTTATTTTCAACTTGTATGCAAATTCAATGTTAATCAGTGGGTGGGGCTTACTTGCTTAAAAAATTGGCTGAAGCAGTGTTGCCAACTCAGTGACTGTGTTGCTTGCCAACTTAGCGACCTCACCGGATCAGATTTGTGAAAATACGCACATACATAACAGCGGACCAGCCACTTTTTAGTGTTTGTTCCTCCTTTGAAATGTAAACATTGTACTCAAATCTCATCCACACGTCAGCTCGTACAGTCTAAATGTTGCTCGCTGCCCAGCTCCGTGCACAGAGGGTAGACGCAGATTTCACCGGGACAGCGCCACCCAGCACTCGTTGGCCAGTACAATCGACACAGTAGCCTATCTGTACAGATGTGAAGCTAAGATTCATCCAAACAGTCGCTAAGTTTGGCTAAATGGGTCTAAAAGTCGCTAGATGTAGCAATAAGATCGCTAAGTTGGCAAGCAACACAGTCAATGAGTTGGCAACACTGCTTCAGCCAATCCCCTTTTTTTAAGCAAGTAAGCCCCACCCACTGATTAACATTGAATTTGCATAGAAGTTGAAAATAAAAATGAACACGAAAATGAAAAAGAAAAACAGAACATAAAATTAAAACTGAACTTTACATTTTAATTTTGTCCCTATTGTTGCTTGGGCATGAATAAAAAGCCTTTAAAAATATGTATTTACAGATTCCTTTTCAAGCTTGCCTTTTTATTTTAATATTGTCAGTCTTGACTCAAGATTATATTGAAAATGAAATGTCAAATCATCAATTTAATTAATTTTTTCAATTTGGCTGGAATGATGCTTCATCACTTTAAAATGAAAATGAAATAATTAAATATAATGTTTTACTTTTTATTTTAGCATTTCATTTTCAAATTTGGGACATATTTTGGGATTTTATTTTTTATTTTATAATTTAATTAATTATTTTATAATTTAATTAAGTAATTAATTTAAAAAAGTCCAAAAATACCTTCCATAATATGGAAGGTAACACCAGTGACAGTAACACCAGTGACAATTTTCATGAAAACTGCATTTTACAAAATTTCTGCTACAAAGTATCAAACCACATGTTGTCAATCATTGTATATTCACTAAATTAAGTATTTTAATCTATTTGTATTCTAGTTTTTTGTAATTCCCAAACAATAAAGGAGGTCATAGCAGTGACTTAAACTAAAAGCTTCACATGAAATCATGAGATAAATGAGAAGATTTCTGATAACTGAAAAGAGACAGTGGACTTATATGGGCGTCTCTTCATAGATCTCCAGGAAATTGAAAGAAGGAAGTGATGTCATCAGTGTGATTTTGATTTAAAAATAAGAGCTTTTTTTTGTTCAACAGTATCACCAGTGACACAACTCCAGGGGACCACTACTTTCATTATTGTATTTTTAAAATAGAAGAAAACACTGTTTCTGAGCTCAAAATAAAGCATTATTAACTTCATTATTTCATGAAATCTCATGATTGGAAATCTTTATTGATATTTCATACTGTCATAAAGCAAAAGATATAAATACAAATTTAAAAGACTTTCTTCCTCTTCTTCATTATGTGTATCTGTGTTCTTTGATTTATGTTTTAAACTACCGTACTGGTGTGTGTGTGTATATGCCTAATGTTAAATGTTGGATGGATGATTTGTGGAGGACACTTGTGGTTAAAGCTGAGGGGGGAGGACAGCAGCGTTGTACTGTGGTAACTCGGTGCCATGTTTAGTATAGTCTGGAGTGCCGAGTAACCAGTAATTCATAAAATTGGTCTCTTTGTTATGATCATCGTGGCTCCTTTGGGCCCCACACAGTTTGAATTGCAATTCATGACTATTTGACTGTGTTCACTTAATGATCTGCGTAAAGCAAAACCAAAGCGTCTTTTATTCCAGAAAGATCTAGCGTATATGAAATTAAGCTTTTTTCTACCGTTTGCCTTAGTTTCTCATTCATCTTTCCATAGAAATTCTTGTGTTTCTGTGACCACACGGCCTGGAAAAAGCCATCTCTCTATGAGGCGAGTTCGTCCCTGACCTTATATCTCTCGCTTACCACATTTCCATTTCCAAAGCCACTCGCACACGTCTAATCATTTCACTTTTTCCTTGCATGGCAGCGTTATTAAGAAGTTTAATTTAGGGCTCAGACTCCGAGAGGAATTCTGGGAGAATTATTCCATTGATTCCCATTTAACCACACTGAAATCCCTGTACGCTGATACACGGGCTAATGATGAAAGCATAGAGACTTAAAAAAACCCAAACTAGAGTCAAAGAGACGCACCATAGTTCATATAGTTCAGTGTTTAAATTTGGCCAAAAGCTTGACCGATATTTCATCTGCAGTCAAAGTGATTCCATGAATGTTAAAGGGAATGGTATTTGTGGGAATTATTTTCATTGGTGATTTACAACAGTGGTTTACAATTTAGTGGGCTATAGACTCATATGCAACTAACTATCATAATCGTGCACAATTTCTAAAGGGAGAGAACACCTCTTATTTTTCTTGTTAACAGATGATTAAACAGAGAATAAAGTTAATAAAACCTCACTGCCCTACTGAAAAATCCAGCTAAGACCAGCATAAGCTGGTGAGCAGGTTTTAGCTGGTCTCCCAGCTAGGTTTTAGCTGGTTTTGCTGGTGTAGCTTTGTTTTGGTCACTTCTTAAGGTGGTCTAACTGGACTTAGCGTTGTCAGGCTGGGAGGACCAGCGTAAACCAGCTAGTGCCACCTTAAACCAGCTAAAACCAGCTACCAGCTTATGCTGGTCTTAGCTGGATTTTTCAGTAGGGTGGACTGCATTGACTTCTGTTGTAAGGATAAAACATTATTTAAAGCATACAGGTATATATTTATATTTTTACCACAGGGCTGTTTAATGCTTTACTCTGATTGGTTGAGATTGAATGTTCCACAGTTATGCATTATTTTTCTATAAACGCAAACCTGACCTCCCAAATGTCTTAAAATAACCACCGATGTCTGTGGTAACAGTGGTATAAGAGGAATAATTGACTCCAGTCCTTTGAATTATTTGAAAATGAATGCGCATCCACGGTGTGCTTCATGTGTTGCCACATTTCCACCTTGGGTGTGCATTATTTCCGAATAATTCAATGGCCTTTCATTAGTTATTCCTTACGTATACACTACATTTGCATGTATGTATGTAGTAAAAAATATTAAGACCAACCTCACACACACACACACAGGCCTCTCATTAACACAATCTTGATGTATTTTACAGTCTATTACTTTACCAAAGGGCAGAGATTTCAATGTAAAAATCAGAAATAGAAAAGATAAGAAACAGCAAATCTTTTCCTTCTAAATCTCTAATTATAGTTTCTTTTGGCAGCACTTTGAAGGAAAATGTTTATGAGATAAACTGTTTATAGCTCTTCAGAGTGATAAAGGATTTTCCAATAAAACACTTCAATCCAGCACCTCTCCTTTCAATATCTGTCGTTCAGGGTGTGGATGCTGTGACCCTCAAAGGGAAATAAGAGCTATTAGCTCAAATGGGGAAACCGCATGCAAATCGTGATGAAAACGGTTTCCTCAAACTAAAGTTCCACATGTGCCACAGCTCTCGTCTTCATGTGTTTCACCAAGGCACACCCAGCTTTTAACCTTTTTAGTTTATACTCAGTTCTTCTTGGAATGCTGATGTATAACGCACATGTACACTATATCACATAACTATACTAACATTGCTTTTCACATTTTTGAAGTGCCCTTATTTTAGACACTTTTGTAAAAATGTATCCGACTATTTGTACGATTTCACAAAACAAGCAATGAAATTTGTATTGTATTGCTGCAATGTAAAAAAATAAGTTAGTTCAACTTAAAAAAGATACCTGACTGCCTTCAAATTTTGGGTTAATTAAACTTTTTATCAACTGATATTTTTTAAGTTGTATTAACTCAAAATGTGAAGGCAGCCCAGCCTGATCTCATAAGAATTCGTATTTTATGAGTTGGCGAAGTCGCAGTGGCGGCTGATGACCTTTCTTCCGAGAGGGGGGTTGAATTCAAAATATGTATTGGGAGTCATGTCAAAATAAGTGTTTGTTGCGTCAAGTGACCCACGTGCATCATACGTCATGTCAAAATAAGTGCAATTAAATACTCGCAAGACACTCACTTAACACTAAACTCTGAGATTAAGCGAGTACCTGGCAAACATGAGCTTCACTTTTATCATAAACCCAGACACATGTGCAGCAGGCACCTATTTTGACATGATGCACATGGTTCACATGACGCGCTGAACACATATTTTGAAATGACGAACCACACACACATGACGGGCTACATACATGTTGTGCGAAAAAGAAGACACTGGATGCCACTGCTATTTCGTATGAATTCCTATGAAGTAATCGTGCAAAAATATACGATTATTATTAAAAAACAAGAACGAAACCCCACCTCTAACCACAGCGTCATAAGGGTCAAGGCATATTATACAAAAATGTATGAATGTGGTCATATACGAATTAGCCACCTTGTAAACTACGTACAAATTGCCATGAGATAGCATTGGCCAGCCAGGGAAGTTGAACCAATCTTTTTACAGTGTGCGGTTCATGTAAACACACATACAGATTCACTCATCATCCATTATGAGACAAAATGGCCATTCAAATACAGTTGTACACAACAAGATTTACATGATGAAGCACAACATCAGCTAAATCTGTGTGTTTTAAAAATCGCTCAGCGCATAAAATAACGCAGTGTATCATATCTAAAGTTTCACATTTGATTTCCATGACTCCTTCTGTTCTTCCAGTGTGTAAACGTTGGTGTCTTTTCTTCCATGCATTTCTAAAGGATGAGGTGTTGAACAGAGGCCTACGATAAATGCAAAATTATCAGAACATCCCAAACATTAGCAAATATACATGCAATAACTGGAAAAATGATTTGACTGCATGTTTTAAAGCTGATGTTTGTTTAATAGTGTTCTGTGTTTAAAAATCCTATATGATTGCGTTGTGGCCATATTTTTAATATTTCATATTGTAACAAGACATTGGAGTGGGACATATTTACTTATTTTTTCTGTTTGTCATTATCTTTTAGTTTACATTACAGATGTGAACCATGATTTGCTACAGTACTTAGTAGAGAATGACTCTAAATGTGTATTTTTGTCAACTTTTCACCGTTAAAATTTTCTGTGGAAATTACAGTATTACTGCCAGCTGTTTGCCAGTAACCTACTGTAGATTTAAATGCAAAGCATTCTGGAAATCAAAATCTAAAGGGAAAAAACTGAAAAAGGTTGATGAGGATTTTTCTGCTTTATGAGGCTGTTATTTTATAGTTTTATTCTGTTCAGATAAAGTCTTGTTCATTTAACTTTGAACAAACTGTTCTCAGTAAATAACATAAGTTTAAATCTACAGTAAGTTACTGTAAACAGCTGCTTAACTACAGCAACATTTTTAAAGAGGCATTTGAGTCTCTTTTTACAAACATTGTGTGAGTTTAAAGTTTTATTTACTAGAGATGAGCTAAATTATTATTTAAATCTGTGATAAATCACAGCAGTGTGGTCTTCAGCTCCTGACAAACATCTGATTCATGTTACATTAGAAATAACTGTGTCCTCAATGGCAGCGATCAAATGAGCCACGACACAGCAATACTATGATTGTTGAAATGAATGCATGCATGTATTTGTGTATATATTGGATTTGAGAGGTGGACACACAGGGTCAGATGAAGAGCAGCCTGCTAAATATAGTCTGTGTGTTACTGTAAGAGCCAAACGCTCGCAAACTACAAGCTAGCTCTGACCATGCCTTGTAATTGAGGGAGAAAATAAAGAATAAAATTACATGTTTATTTTTGAAAACAATTTTAATCTTCTCTCCCCTCATTTTGGAAAAAAGCAACACCCACAAGGACACTCAAAACCAAGATGGGCTGTCGGAAGGCTGTTCCAAATGTTTATTCACTTGACGGATGTCTGCAGAGCAAAAGACAAACAGCTGGAAACATCTTTAGGGTTAGTATACTATATGTGTGTGCTTATAAACTAGATCATCTAATGTGAAACATTACAAACACATTTATTTCACTTTGGTATAAAACACAAATAGATCAATGAAAATGTGTTAAAGTTAAGTTTGTGAACGGCTTTAATGTGTCTCATATTTGGCTACTTATTAAGAATATGTCATTTTCCTTTTGAATAGTTTAAAAGGCAAAAACGACACAAATGTTACTAGCTGTTTAACAAACAAATCACATAAAAACAATCTGTAAGAATTTGTTTTACATATGTAAACATTTAAACTGATTGAAACAGTGCTCTCATCAAAGAGAGAATTTAGGGTTAATTTTGTATATAATAAATTCAATACTCTTCAATGTTATGATAATACAAAATATAAAGAAGAAAAAATTCAGGCGAGAAATTTTTTTTTCATGCACTCATACTGTAATTATAATCATTAACGTCCATTAATAAAATACATTAAAACCTTTATATAGCTATATTCTCATGGACTACACAAACAAAAAAAGGTAAGAAGTGTTTAGGAGTTAATTTAATTGCTGTTTGACACATTAAGGAAAAACTGAGTGAAAATGAAACAATAAATTAATTTAAATGTTACATTGATGCACTCGTCAGTCACATCTGTGATTGATTGGCTGTAATGATCAATACTGCAAAAACAGGAAATAAAAACAAACCTTTAATGCAACGTAGATCTTAATGTTCATTTCACATTTCAGTTTAATTGCATTGAGTGCATTGAACAACAAAGTAGTCTATAAAAACATTGATATAAATAAGTAGAGAAATGCATTATATTTGACCTCAGATTCAGAGGACATGTCCACGCCCCCTCTAGGGGTCAATCTAAACCTTAAGAAATGCACTTTAGTACGGTAGCTGCTGCGTTTTGAAAGTGTTGTGAGTGTTTGTGATGGTGTTTTTAATTCTATCAGATAAAATGCAGCACTTTGAAGTGAAGAACTGGTCATATTTCGCCTATAAAACAAGTTAAAAATATGCTTTGTTGATTTTGAGGTTGTATGGGCATGACACCTCTTGCTGAGATTTCAATGGTCATTTTTTTTACTTTATAGATTATTTTGGTGTCTAATCAAATTGGCAAATACGCTTTAGTCCAGACTATATTTCAATGACAATAAATATCTGCAAAGTTTTGTACTTAATGTTTGGATGCAACTTTAGGTTCAACATGTTTTATTGAAAAAAAGAAATAACAGAAAGAAAGAAATTATAATTTTTTTCTCTGTACTAATAAAATTTAAGTTTGTTGCTCTAAACCAATTGAGCACACCCTCAAAAAAATAAAAAAAATAATTTATTCACAACATGTGACCATTTGAAAACCAAATGAAGTATAAATGCATTGAGTCAGGTGTAGTCCAGCCTTCCAGCATAAATTACACTGTAAAAAGTTGAAAAATTACTTCAATTGGCAACATCTAAAAACTTACGTTTTTTCAACTTACAGTATATTTTTCACTTAAAGTATTTTTTACTTAAATATAAGTTAAAATAACTAAATGTTTTAGGTGTTACAGACTAAAGTAATATTTTCATACAACCTTTTACTTTTTGCAGTGTATATGACAAAATAACTAGATTTGATTACACTACAGGACTGTTGATTGCTTTATTCTGATTGGTTGAGAAATGTTCCACATTGTTTTTCAAAAGATGCACACCTAACCTGTCAAATGTCTTAAAAATAAACACCAGAGCAATGTTTGGGCACTGTGGTATAAGAAGAATACTTGACTACTCTCCTTTGAATTATTTCTTTGCGTCATGTTGCATTACCACCTTTTGTGTGCATTTTTTTTTAATAATAATTCAACGGCCTGGTGTCAATTTTTCCTATTAATTAGCCTAATGATGGATCAGTTTCTCTCAAAGATTCAATTTCAGAATCAAGATTTCAATAAATATAGCCTACAGTAGGTTACGTTAAACCTAAATGCTGCCTGAAACAATCAAGTAAACATTCTCTAAAATTGTGCATTTTGACCTATAGGCTACTTTAAAAATCTTTGTTAATTTACATAAATCCATAAACTTAAATCCATAAAGTTCATTTAAATCCAAAAACTTCACGTGTAATGAACTTAAATTTATCAATACAAAATGAAAATGCTAAGGAAAACCCACAACCTGCTGAGGTTAGTTACTATTTTGACACCAACACGATAGAAATACTGATTTTGTGACAATCAGCCCCGGTCTTCTAATATAATTGTTATAACTAAATTGACACACACGTGCTCTCTCTCTCTCTCTCTCTCTCTCTCTCTCTCTCTCTCTCTCTCTCTCTCTCTCTCTCTCTCTCTCTCTCTCTCTCTCTCTCTCTCTCTCTCTCTCTCTCTCTCTCTCTCTCTCTCTCTCTCTCTCTCTCTCTCGGGTGTTTAAAAGAGGGAGGCGGGTCTCCGGGTCTCCGTCTTAACTCATAGAAGAGTCGCAGCTCTCGAGCTCGGGTTTATTTGGTTCACTCCGCCGGATCGCGAGCTTCTTCTCCCGCTTACGGACTGAACTTCACAGAGTTTTTTCCTCCGGGATGGCCGCGTCGATTCTGGAGGTATTGAAAATTCATTCTGATCTGGGACCTGCGTCTTTTATGCCTAATATTTAATATTAAATGTTTTTTTAAAAGTCAACATCTTAATTTTTTACAAACGAGGCAATGTTTCTATTGACGTCTATTGTTTATTTCTGTCAGTCTTTATTGCTTTAAGTTGCATCTTAACTAAGCAAAGTGTTATTGGATAGAAATAATGTATCTATCTCGTTATACAACCTGTTTGGGAACACATGTTACATTTAAAACTCTAAAGACTCTTATAAAAAAGTATAACATGTATCTTTTATCTATTGTTACTGAAATAACACCTGGTGCTATAGGAGACACTTTATTCTTAAAAGTTATTTATTCCCTAGTTCAACACATCTAAATAATCTACAAACATTAATTGAAGTTTGTGTTCAAAGGATCTGGCAAGCAACTTAACATAGGAACCCCATAAAATTGAGTGTAAGAATGGAACTAACTCTCTTAGTAATAGTTTAGGGTTATGATCAATAGGTCAGCCTGCAATAAATGATGAGAATATAGGAGCCTAGGATCTCAAACTCTTGTGGCGATGGGTTTGGATGAAGGCTTCAAGTTTAAGCTCTGTGCGGTAATGGGAAGCAATTAACCTGGAAACAGCAACCAGAGTCAAGCCAAGATGAACCGCACACACTCAGCGGGAAATATCATCACACTGGATCTTACTCATTCATTTATCATCACATCCCATCGGAAAATACACTCCAACACTGACATTATGACATTACAATTTCAGTCCAAAATTGAACATTGTAAGCAGAGATTTTTGTTGTTTTATCTTAAATTGCTCATTTTTGACTCTAAAACAGTTTTATGCATGCACTTAAATAATTTTTTTTTAAATATGTGGGTTGATGCCTAAATCAATTGTGCCTGTTTAGAAAGATAACTTTTGATCTCTAAATCATTGAATATATTTCTATTGTTGTTGATAAGTGTATTTTAATTACTTTGATGAGTTTGTTTATTGTGTTGACACGTACAGCTGACACATTGACTGACATCACAATCGAATCAAAACCATGCTTTTTTACAATCGCTTAATCTTCTTAACAATATGTCATTGTTAAAAATCTCTAGCCTGTTTTTCATTGACTAATGGTCTCTATGGAGATGTAAACGTGTTAAACAGGATCTCTATGCAGTTACTGTGTTGTCACATTTCATCACAAGGAGGATGATTGCTTAACCACATATACATTATGGCAGAGTAAGAATTGTAATAGCTGCTTTAATACCCGTTTAAGAATTTGGTTTTATTTGTTTAACAAACTGAATTGTAAAATCCAAATGTGTACCTGATAAATGAAACAATCCCTTCAACAACCATTTGATCAAAGAAACGTGTGAGTAATGGTTCACAGTTTGTCTGCTACTGAAGGATTCTGTCTGATTCATGTTTTTTATGGTCTCATTTCAGGAGGAAACACGTTATGGATCCAGTCCCTTGGCTATGCTAACCGCCACTTGCAACAAATTTGGAAGCACCAGTCCAGTCCGAGATTCCGCCACACCCGGTAAAGCAGGAAACACAGCACCTGTTAGGAAACCCTACAGCATGACGTCTGAACTTCAGAGCCCCAAAAACGGACGAGGCAACGAGGGCATAGCGGACACTTACAGCGGCTCTTTCACGTCCAGCGGTGGCTTGCTAACCCCAACCGGTAGCCCTCCACCTCCTCATACCGGAACGTACAACACCGACTACAACCCGTTTTCCACATTTCAGACCTCCGCTGTCTCTCAGGACCCTTCACTTCTGGGGAGCAAAACCACAGCAGACTGCCTGACCAGCGTCAACACCTACCTGGATATGACGCACCCTTACGGCTCATGGTACAAGGGCATCCACCCCGGTATCACGGCCGCGCCCGCGAATGCCACTACTTCTTGGTGGGATGTCCACACTAATTCGAACTGGCTTAGTGCCGGACAGACTCAGCCCGACGGCCTTCAAGGCCCACTGCAACCCGTGGCCCCACAGGCCTCCCTCAATCCTCAGATGCCCAGCTACACCCCTGAGTTCACCTCCCTCAATCCGGCACCGTACCCCTCTGTGGGTTTGAGTTCATCTTCACACTTGCTCCAGTCCTCGCAGCATATGCTGCCACAGGACATGTACAAGCCCAAGCCGGTGGGTAGTTCTGGGATCCTGGATAATTCCATGGGACTAAAACCGGCCAGGGGTTCTGGTGGATACGCGGGTGGCTCTACCACAGGTAGGTCTTCCTGCGATTGCCCAAACTGTCAGGAGTTGGAGAGGCTCGGGGCATCCGCGGCATCCCTGCGCAAGAAACCTGTACACAGCTGCCACATTCCTGGATGTGGAAAGGTCTACGGCAAGGCCTCTCACTTGAAGGCTCACCTGCGTTGGCATACGGGCGAGAGACCCTTCGTGTGCAACTGGCTCTTCTGTGGTAAGCGCTTCACTCGTTCAGATGAACTGGAGCGCCACGTGCGCACGCATACGCGGGAGAAGAAGTTCACTTGTCTGCTTTGCAATAAGCGCTTTACTCGTAGCGACCACCTGAGCAAACATCAGAAGACCCACACAGAAGCTAGCCTGCAGGGTAAAGGTGTGGAGGGCGACGTGGAACCCAGAGGCCCAGAAGAATCGACAGATTCCAGTAAGGTGGTCCCTCCAAGTGGCATGCAGGACCCCACGGCCAGCGGAGAAGAGAAGAACGGCACAGGAAACGGTGTGGAGAGCGGCAGTGGTCTGCTGGAGATATAACACTATGCATTGAACTGGTGAGGGACTCTACAGTTGGAGCTGCTGTTGCATTGGTGCTAAGCTGTTAAAACATTTTTTCATTGTTCATTAAATGTTTCCCAAAGAACAATGTTTTATAAAAGAAACTTACTGTGGACCAGAAGACAAAAAAACAGCAAGTTTTGGGAGATTAACATCTTTACACAAGTCGTTTTATAATGAAGTACTTTAAACTGAAGTACTCTTTTTTTTATCCTTTTGGATCTTCTTTTTCATTTTTTTTTAAATTGTCAAAAAATTGTCTTTTGTTCTTTTTGAAATGTTTCAGGGGTGGGTGTTTTTATAAAGCCCAACAAGCAGCAGACTGTATGTTTTTTTGCTTTTAGTGCAGCATCTGACATTTGGACTTCATTTCATCATTTTTATTTAATTAAAATGTATTTGTTTTTTTATTTAGTGTGTGTTAAAACACTTTTTTAGATGGAGTTGATCTTGACATTATGACAACTATCAGTTTAGACTGCAAAGAGGTATTTCGGTGTGTGTTCAACCATACTTTTTCATTTCATTGATGATTCATTGTTTTATTTAATTTCATATTTACATAAAACTAATTTATGTTTTAAATTATGAGTAGTTTGGAGACAATGTTGTGTTCCACTGGTTTCTCTGAATGGAAATTGACCGTGAAGCGAGTCATTTATGAATAAATTAAGTTTTCTCATTCATGTGATGATTTATTTATTTTTTATTTGGACCGATTTAAAGTTACTTTTTCTTACTTTTAGTGGACAATCTTACAAATCACTCAATGCTGAATTAAAAAAAAGACTTCAATCTTAGCATTCAATGTAATCAAATCAGATGAGTGAAACAAATTTCTAATAAATAAGCAGATTGCAGAAAAACACTTAATTATAAACCTTAACACCAAGTCCAGAAGTCTTACAACAATGACAACTGGGAGTGTGAGATTTATCCAATTACATTTATAAATGATGCATCTGTTTTAATATATTGAATAAGACATTTATAAACACAAAATGTGCATGCTACAGACACAAAATGCACTAAAATGTGTTGAATATTCATAAAAAAATGTCTTCTGCCAGATGTCATGTTGTGAGTTTAGTACTACTGTCTCACCAGCATATTGGATCCAGAGATGATTTGGGACATAATAAATCAGAAATGTATAAATGCTGAAAATATGTTGACCACAAAGTGTAAGTAAAGCTGATTTTCTCCAACAATGAGGTGTCTTGACTTTGACATGTTTGGCTAAGGACTAAAGGATAATAAATTGATAACTCATATATATCCTTTCCAGCATGTCTTTTATCTTTCCTCCTGGTTTTTCCATTCTGCGGTCTTATGCTTCAACAAGTGCTTTAATTAGTTTTTGCAGGACAAACAAAGCAGAGGTCTCAGTCGACACAAAGAGTCTCTCAGTACAGCACTCAAGGAAATTAAATCTCCCCCACTGTCTGTGAGGACCAATTACCCCCACCAGCCCCAAAACTGGACAATTACCCCCGCTGTAATGCTGCAGGAGAAGAGATGAGAGGAGAGCCGCATTACAGGACTGTTTACTAAGTTGTGGGTTGATGGGGTTTTAAGGAAGTTCCTGAAAAATCGAAATACAATGTAGATAAAAATTATTTAAAAACTTTACTGTAGTTATGCAGCTGTTTACAGTAACTTACTGTAGATTTAAATTGATGTTATTTACTGCCGACAGTTTGTTTAAAGTTAAATGAATGTTAAACATTATCTTTATCTTTACAGAATAAAACTATTAAATAACAGCCTTATGCAAAGCATTCTGGGAACCAGAAATCCTCTTCCACCTTTTTGTGTTTTTCCTTTAGATTTCTAGTTCCCAGAATGCTTTGCATGAGGCTGTTATTTTATAGTTTTATTCTGAAAAGATAAAAACTTGTTAATGTTTAATGGATATTGAACTTTGAACAAACTGTTGCCAGTAAATAACATCAATTTAAATCTACAGTAAGTTACTGGGAACACTTGCTACTAACTGTAATTTCTACAGACACTTCTAACAGATTATATTGAAATTCCTCATGTTCTCCACAAATGTCTGCATTTATTTCAGCTTGAGCTGCTTAAAGTAAGGACTTCACTGTAATAAATACGCAGCATTTTTGTCAAACCAACACACTTTTTTTGTTACTTTAACTAAAAAAATTTTTTTTTCAACTTGAATGTATGTCATGTCAACTTTTTAAGACAAAACTTAAAATAGTAGGTTGAATTGACTTGCAAAACCAAGTTGCTTTAACTTAAAATATAGCTGTAATAAGTCAACTTAATTTTATAAGTTGTAGCATCTCTTGTCAAGATAAATAATAGTAAGTTGAAATGACTTATAAATCGAAGGTTGACTGAACAAGATTTTTTTACAGTGAATTTATTGTATTTCTTTGAATAATTTTACCTTTGGGCAAGTTTTTACAGATTATTTTTGTAGACTAAATGGTACTGCAACCCTTTTAGTTGGGGCATCTCATTTTCAGGGTGTATAAAATGGGTGTGGGGCTTAATGTTTTTAAGTATAAAAACTAAAGTTATTTACAAAACAAAGTTTTTTACAAAAAAAAACTTAATCAGTGTTCATACTATATTTTAATTTGAAGGGAAAGTATTTGTTGAATGTATAACATTAGTATAACATAACCAAAAGTATTCGGTTTATATCATTATCTCATTTTTGATAGAGGTGGCTTTAGCAGCCATATGTTTTATTTTAATTAAAACTGTAAAAGCTTCCTTTACTCTAAAAGAAGGTCAGGGAATGGTCACTAGCTGTCATTTCTAAAAGGTACACATTTGCACCTTATTAGTATACCTTAAAGGTACTTAATTGTTACCAAATAACTTTACATAAATACTAGTACTTTTTAAAAGGTGTCACTGCTCCAGTGACAGCTATAGAGACTTTGTTTCTGTCAGTGTTTAAAAAAAATGTGTTTTTATTTTTGTTGCAGGAATGAAGTCTTAGACATAGCCATGAATTGTAGTTTTGTGAACTCCAGCATTATAATGTGTAAATAGTTTTGAAGCTGAAACAAGAAGCTGTGAATTCCGGAAGCAATGCACACACAGCAGACCGGCCTACGTTTATTTGATCAAACACACGCATCAGTCTTCATATAGCTCCAGCTCTCTTCTCATACGACCGCTCTTTTACACAGTCTGTATGGTTCTCATTTACTGACTCTAATGAGCAGGAGTTGAGGTCAGTTGGTATAAAGCATCCCGGGCCCTGGCTCTGTCATCAGGCCCTGACATGTTTATGGTGGTCTGAAGTGGGCTGGCGGTCGCGTCCGCAGCTTTAAAGACGCGGGCGGAGGGTTGGGTGGGGTGTTCGTCCATGGGTGGGGGTGTGTGGGGGGCAGGAGGTTTATATGGGGGGTACAGGAGGGTCCGTGGCTTCTGACTTGGGCTTCGCTATTATTTTTGAACTTTTATACTCCCCTGTGGTGGCGGTTTTATTTTTATATCTTTATGTTGGAGGAGGAAAAAAGGAAAGACGAGGATCTGCCTCAAGTAAAGCCATAAAAAGATAAATATACTTAGAGCCATGAGAGAGAAAAAGAGGGGAAAAGGAAAGAAAAGGAAAAAGACGGACAGCACAAACTTCTGGTCGGCGCGGCCAGACACATGTAACATTTTTGCATTGTTTATGTTTGGCTGTGCAAAGTTTGATGCAATAGAAACTATAACGCATGCTTTAGGAAACACCACGATGAATGAAACAGAACCGTGTTTACACACATCCATAACGTAAAGATTAAACAATGAAGATTTAACAAAGTTTACCTTCTGTCTAATTGTTTTGTACCTGATTAAAGTGGTAACAATGGCCCATACACTAATCTACAGCTCGCCCTCAGGCCAGGGAGAGGTCCACAGGAAAGGGCACAGGTGTCCTCAGGTGAGCGCCTCATTGTTTTAGGGCTCTTAAGGGGTGTGTAGATGTGTTGAAGGGTGTATGGTGCTGCCTGGGGCTTTACTTCAGTCAACAATGGTTGCAAAACAGATGATGAAGGAGAAGAGAAGAGTCAACTACAGACCTAAAACAAGACTGGAGAGGTCGAGAGAGGTCAGATGGAAAACGATTAAGAAAAAGGAAAGAGAGTATTTAGTTTGGCACAACAAATGA
>NC_133343.1:29231637-29411637 GCF_030506205.2 Paramisgurnus dabryanus | reverse complement strand
TGTAATATAAGAATGTTAATAAGATAATCATGCATTTAATGGTATACATTGTTTTGGTTAGTTCCTGGTTCTGGTTCTGTCTCAGACAACAATAGACTCTGGGGCGGTTCTGCTCCTCAGTCCACTGATATCCGGGCTTTCACTTTTGTCATGACAGGACCTGATGTACCTTACAGCCAGGTTTGAGTTTTCTCCCTGTATGTATGTATGCATGTATGTGTATATGGTAGTTTGTCGTTTTGTTAAATCTAGTTAAAGTCTTGGGTGAAAAATGTTTCCCTAATAGGTTGCTCATGATGTTAAAAAGTGCAGTTCTGTTTCTGTGCAGTGTGGACTCAGTCTGTCATCTTTTGGTTTTTCTGTTTCTGCATGTCTGTCCCTATAGTAAGGTTAGGTCTCTCTCTCTCTCTCTCTCTCTCTCTCTCTCTCTCTCTCTCTCTCTCTCCCTTAGCATCAATACTTTAACACAGACTTTTGACAGTAACATATCCCATCATGCACTGCAGTGTTAACCACACATTCAATCTACTGACTTTGTCAAAAATGTATCAGTTTGTGTGACCCTAATTAAAATATTTATGCATTTAATCCATTGCAATATTGCTTTTGTTTTTAATGAAAAATATGATATGTTTTCTAGGCGTATCACATGTGTTTTAAATCAACATGACACATTTGAGTTGGGTCTACATCAATAATTTGTGTATTAAGCAATATTGCCAAAACTGGGTGGAGATTTCCAGTTCCCATGATGCTTAGCATAAGACTGAATAATGAGAGTAAATATCAGAATAAAGCGTTATTTTATGCTTTTTTAATTAAGATAATAAAATAGAGGGACTTGTTAATGTTGAGTATGTTGTTATATTAGTATTAAAAAAGTTTCTGTCTCATTGACATCTATCAGATATTTAGTGTTGTTCTGATCAGAAAACATTAGTTTGTAATGTATTAATGCACGTACAGTGGAAACGTTTATGCTATAATCAGCACGTGTTTCAATTGAGTATTAGTTATGGTTAACTTGCTGTTGCTGCTCCTTTAGTTAGCAGTGTGCTGTGTGCATGTGACTGATGAATGTGCAGGGAAGAAATGTAACTGAAATTGCATTAAAATCTTCTTGTTTTTAACAAAATGGTGTGCCAAGATTTGTTTCAACTAAATTTAAGTTCCCTGTTATAGGCAACTCTGCAATGTTCCCAGTTTCTTCCCGTTAATTCCCATGAAAAGTTTACAGCCTTAAAAATTCCCAGAATTTTGCAACCCCAGTTGTGTTACAGTAGATCTGTGTTTCGCTTCAGTGCAAATGTAGTTTTTTTAGATAAAGGCATAGAGTACGATCAGTCCTTCAATGGTCAAATGAGAAGTGTTTTCTTCTTCTTATTCTTATGAAATATTCAAATATACAGAATCACACACATCAGTAACTCGACTTTCTCAAGACACTTTCTTCTGTTTGATTTGTAATGTTTTGACTCATCTAATGCCATTGATCAGTTCATATATCACTGAATTTAAAAAATCATCAGACTACTGAATTCATCAGACGGATGTGTTTGATCGGTCGCTGTCGTCTTACAGGTGGACTACTAAGTGAATTACTCACAGGAATAAGTTATGTTTACTTGAACTGTCAACATTTTACCATGAGTACTAGTGTTAACTAGTGTACTACAACACACATGAAAGTACAGAATACAGCAGACGTCTATATAGTGTGTGTGTGTGTGTGTGTGTGTGTGTGTGTGTGTGTGTGTGTGTGTGTGTGTGTGTGTGTGTGTGTGTGTGTGTGTGTGTGTGTGTGTGTGTGTGTGTGTGTGTGTGTGTGCTCTTCAGAGCACTCAAAACACAGCGAGTTCCTCTTTGATTGTTGTTTGTAAGGGTTAAAAGCATTTTCCTCTTTCAGACGGTGTATTTATTGACTCAAAACCCCATCTTTCATCTTATTTGTGTAACACAAATTTACCCCAGTGCATGATGGGTAACATTTTTATAGCGATCTGCCTTCTGATTGCATTCAGAGCTTCATCTGTCCTCCGATGCTCCAAATCACATTAGGGTTTGGAGGTAGACTCATCCATCTCCACCTTTAGACTCAGAGAAATGCTGTAAATGTGGTTAAAAATAATGGATTAAGTGTATTTCAGTGGCAGCGTGCGATCGAGCAGATATTGATTGAACACATTGTTTCAGCCTCTCATCTGCACCATTACGCCCTTTTCTTTGCTTTCCTCTCTTAAAGACATGAAATGCATTATAACATTACAGGCAGGAAATGAGAGACTTTCACGTGTTTTTTAGGGGGCGCCGTGTTATCGCTTGGCTTTGTGCAAGTATTTGTCGGCCCTTTTTATTTTCTCCTCTTGTCTCTTTTTGCTCTTTGTTTTAATCTCTCTGTCCGTCCGTCTCTCCTTTTATTTTATTTTATTTGTGTGTGTGTGTGGTTTGCCGTGCCTGACTGTAATGGTTTAATCTATGAGGCATAATATTGTATCTCTGACGAGACTCTTTGGGAAATTGTGGAAGAATAATTCTTCTTCTCCTGTCTCATTTTTCACCAGCACAGAATTGAATTATCTAATATGATTTGTATGCTTATTAATCTTCATTATTCATAGATTCTCAATTGTTTTGCAGCTCCAGCTCGTGAACGATATTTCTGTGGTTTTTATGTAGTGAGGTAATGAAATTGAGTTTCATTAGATGACGGAAGGGAGAGAGTGTGCGTGTGTGTGTGTGTGTGTGTGTGTGTGTGTGTGTGTGCGTGTGTGTGTGTGTGTGTGATGTTGTATTTTGCTGTCTGGTCTGCATGTCAGTGATGTGACTCACCTGCAGTCATACTGACAGTCAAAACAATACGATGATGACGAGCTGTCAAAACCCTTCATGGACGACAGACAAAGAGAAATCTGTCTTTCATCCTCTCTCTGTTGTTAGATGACTTTTCTGGTCTGACATACTTTTCCTCAGCAGTTCACAACTGGTTTCAGGACTCGGTTGTACTGGATTACACTGGACAACGCTGTACAATACTGAAATCACACAAATATAGGAGCTCATAAGTGCAAATGAGCATTTCATCAGACTCTTATGTTTGTGTTCAGTAATTTCACTTGAATAGGAATGAAACGGTTATTTGTCAGTCATTGAAATGCATTATTTGCGCAAATCTCACTTAAATCCTTTCATTCACTGTAAAAATGTTGCTGTAGTTTTGTAACTGTTTACAGTAACTTGCTGTAGATTTTGATGTTATTCACTGCAGTTTGTTCAAAGTTAAATGAACACTAAACATGAACAAGTCTTTATCTTTACAGAATAAAACTATAAAATAACAACAACATGCAAAGCATTCTGGGAAACAAAATCTGAAGGATAAAAACTGAAAAAGTTGATTTCTGGTTGCCAGAATGCTTTGCATGAGTCTGTTATTTAATAGTTTTATTCTGTAAAGATAAAGACTTGTTCATGTTTAATGTTCATTAAATAACATACATTTATATCTACAGTAAGTTACTGGGAAACAGCTGCCAATAATGCTGTAATTTCTACAGATCTCTTTAACGGAGTTGGTTGTTAACACATTTGATTGTCTTTAGCTGCAAAACCCTCTACATGCATACAAATATCTCCACTTTAAAAAAAAGTCACTTTTACTGTCCTTTCTAAATAAAGATACAATGATAAAAAAATTCAGTCAATATATGAAGAGTTTTTTTTTCAGAAATCTCGTTTTTTGGTTTTGCATTCCAATTAATATCAATTTAACTGCAGTTGGTTTGTTTTGATTTAAACATTCATAACTTAAAAAATACAGCTAAGTAGCACCATAAAACAAAAATAATAACATGATAAAATAATAATAAACATGTTTTGACAAAAGAGTTATCTCGTTTTGAACAGAACTCTTCATATATATAAATATATGGATTAAGCTCTTTTAACCTGTGAAAAAACTCATGCAGCTCGATAACTGAATCCAACTCGTACGCATGATGTTGTTCATTCTTCCTCTTTGCACTTAGAGGACTTTGCTTTAAAAAACTGTTGTGGCAATTAACAGAATCAGCCTATAAACTAGTATTTCTAAGTGGCTTGCGGCCAGGATTAAGCGGATTTATTTTTTGACAGAGGTGTCATTTAGTGGTTTTTGTGTCTGAGTTCTTCATATATCACCATAAACTTGATTGGACAACCTATGTGCATAATTATTTTGTTTATATGTTTGCTCTTGAATCTAACTTAATAGGCTTCCATTACAGTAAGTGACAGATGAAACTGAACTAAATGGGGTGGTTAATACTCTAATTTTTTATGGGTTATTTTTAAACCAATGCTGGGTAGATATAAGATAATGTTGGTTATTAACTCAAAATGTGTTCTGGACAAAATTTACATTGGGTTAAAAATAACCCAGCCGAATGTAGAGACTAGCACTGCTGTCTTACAGCAAGAAGGTCTCAGGCAGGGGCGGCGTTTGCGTATGGCAGGGTATGGCAGTTGCCATACCCTAGCATTCAGACAAAACACCAGAAATCAACAGGCTATAATGAAGCTCATTAAAAGTAATGTTAAATATTTTCAGTAGAACATATCTGAACATTGGTACATCACTAATATGGATAATTTACGCGTGTGCTCGACTTCATGCTATAATACAGGAACCGACATGTGGATGACATCAACATGCCGCGAGAGCGGTCTGAAAGCAAACCCGATGATTTCGCGCCTCGCGGTACTTTGATGTCATCAACCTGTCGTTCTTGCAGCGCAGCTTGAATTGTGCAGGAGGTTTCATGATGACCACTGTTGTTAATCTTTATTTTCGCAAGTAAACTCCTTTTTTTGTTTTAACATTCAAACAGACTCACGGTTCTCCCCCACACTCGCGCGATGCATATTGCATACATTATTCCAGAAGTAAAATGATTTGTTCTCTGTGGATAAATAAACATGTTCTCTTACACTGGGAAATTGTAGCGCAGTCGAAGTGAATTGTATTAATTATTTGCGCGCGTTTTTTAATATGGCGACTTGTGGAATAAAAACTTCACGACGACAAAAGGTAAGACTTGTTTTTACATTTAGCCCTGTTTTACTGAGAGTTTTATTTAGTGTTTTAGTCTTAGTTGGTTAGCTGGCTGGGTTAACTACGTGTGCTCTATCACATCATTAGTCTTTATTGTGTTTTTATAAGTGTTTATTTGCGGCTGTCATGACAAGATTTGTGAAGGGATGTTACAGTATGTTTTGATATTATCTTGTTTTAGTTTATCTGTTGCTGGAGTTGCACTTAGTTAAGAATGAAAACATTTGAAAAGCATTTTAAACAACCATGATTTCTATTTTTGTTTTTCATTTGTATTGCTTCCGTATTGTTGTCAGTAAGTGTACATCCGTGCAATCATAGTATGATTTTATACAGGTTGGTGGAGTATGTACACATATCATGGATATAATGTGGTTTCATAGATTCGTTATTTGAATGGCCTTCTTGTACGTAGAATTTTTGCCATACCCTAGGTTTTCGTGAAACGCCGCCACTGGTCTCAGGTTAGGTGAATTGGAAATGCTTCCCTCAACGTACCGTCCTTCGGATGAGATGTTAAACCGAGGTCCTGACTCTCTGTGGTCATTAAAAATCCCAGGATGTCCTTCGAAAAGAGCAGGGGTGTGTCCCGGCATCCTGGCTAACTTGCCCATTGGCCTACTGATCATCCCTCATACTAATTGGCTAAATCACTCCATCTCCTCTCCACTAAATAAGCTGGTGTGTGGTGGGCGTTCTGGCGCAATATGGCTGCC
This sequence comes from Paramisgurnus dabryanus, assembly GCF_030506205.2. Lineage (NCBI taxonomy): Eukaryota > Metazoa > Chordata > Actinopteri > Cypriniformes > Cobitidae > Paramisgurnus > Paramisgurnus dabryanus. Next base: position 29,405,832 of record NC_133343.1, on the reverse strand, counting down.
GTCGCATCATCCAGGTGGATGCTGCACATTGGTGGTGGTCGAGGAGATTCCCCCGTTCATATGTAAAGCGCTTTGAGTACTGAGAAAAAGGCTATATAAATGTAAGAAATTAATTATTATTAATTATACCTGTGGATGAATCAGTTCTTGACATGAATACAGCCATATATGCTGGAATGGTGTGAAGAATAAACAAACAAATTGAACTAAAAACTGTAGTTTAATTAAATACATGGCCAATAAACAACAAAGCATATGTGATGTTTTCTCCTCTGTTTTAAAAGTTGATCTCATTAGATGCATTGAGTTTCTCTCTCTTGATCTCAGTCATCAGCTGAGAATCACTAACATTACACTGACAGTAAATAAGAAACTCATTTAATCACACACACAGATATTACAGAGTTTAGAAACAAAGTGATTGAGTGCATGTGGAGCTATTAGAAATCCTCACCGCACACGCACGCACACACGCAAACACACACACACACGCACGCACACACACACACACACACGCACACACACGCGATCAGATGGCCTTTAGGGATGGAGGGCTTCAGGGTTGGGAGCAATTAGAGGGTTAGACTCTGGAACACACACACTCACACGCGCGCGCGCGCGCACACACACGCACACCTATGTGTGTTGGGGTCCCGTGGCCCCTGGGGAGAGCTATTGAGAGTGTATGTGACAGTGTGAGCGATCATCATCATTAGCATTATTTATTCGTGAAGCGCAGGCTCACTGCAGGGCCCACACTAATAGAATTCACGAATTACAATGAGAGTCTGCGTGTGTGTGTGTGTGTGTGTTTGTGTGTGTTCGTCTGTGTGCGTACGCTCATTCAGTTGTGTTGTATCTTTCTGTGTTGTAAGGTCACCGAAGTTCGTGAGGCTCTTTAAATCATTTCAAGAATGTTTTGAGTCTCAGATTAAAAAACGAACTCGACAAAAGTGTTCACACACACAGACGAGTGCTTGACCAACCCACTGCAAGAGCGCAGACATTTATTGTGGAGGTGAAGAACCAAAACTCTATGTGTTAGTATTGAGATAATACTTTTTAAGATGTCAAATAAATCTTCAATGTCCCCAGAGTATGTATGTGAAGTTTTAGCTCAAAATACCCCACAGATAATTTATTATAACATGTTCAAATTGACACTTTGTAGGTATGAGTAAAAATGTGTTGTGTTTAGGTGTGTCTTTAAAAATACAAACACTGATCACCATAATGGTGGTTTGTTAAAATGGAAACTCAATTGTGCTGTCAATTATTTTCTCTCTCTGTACCAAATGGCAGTGCCGTGATTGGATAGTGCAGATTAAGGGGTGGTATTATTATAATAAGATCCCCATCTGACTAGGGCTGTCACTTTTTATTCGATATTCGAATATGCATTCGAACATGACGTGAAATATCCGTATTCGAACTATAAATGAACCATCCGGTTTTTTAAATGCCATGTGTAGCGCATTTTTTACAGTAACACCTCGTAATAGGAAGGAGGCTGAGAGTGAGACCGACGACAGCAACTGTGTGCAAGAGAGGGAGTCAAATGGGACCAAAATGAAACTCATGTGCATGTCAAGATAGAATTATAGTTTGTATATAAAATGACATATTGTTTATAGTGTTAAATATTATAGCAGAATAAAAAGCTTGTGTTAATTCGTTTGCATTATGAAATTAGCATGTATGAAGATAATTTCATAATTTTTACAACGCAATGTAAACTTTATATTAAACAACAACAGCATTTGTCTTGTAAACGGATTTGAAATGATCATGTGCTGACTGTCGCGCGTCACATTGACGACAAGTGAGATCTGCTTAAAGCGGTAAGTTTAATTTCATCTCAAGTAACAAAGGGTTTGTGCTCTCTATCATTGAAAACGGGCGAGCAAACAGCACGCGCAGGGTTAATGTACTTGTGAATGACGGCTCACAAATGCGCTGGATAGGTTTTGTATGTGTGCTTGTTGTCAATGACCGTTCTGGTCACAAACACGCTCAAGCGCGGAACGTGTGCTTGTCAATGACGGGCATTAAATCCGCGGAATTCCGCGGAGTTTTCTGCCGAAATCAGCGGGCGCGAATTCCGTTTGCGTCTGCCTATATACTCCTGCTGCTATTTAAGTTGTCACGTTATTGTTTGTAACTGTTCTGAATCATACTTTTATATATATATATAAGTTTGTTATTCATAAGTTGATAACCTGCAGTTTCAAACATTAAGTAAAAAAGTAATCCAGACAACCCTGTTTATGACTGTCACTGTTAATAATTTTGTGATTGAATCTCCATTACGGTGGGTTTTTGATGCGGGTGGGGGGGCGGCGCCTAGATATTCGAATATATTCGGATACATTGCATGATATTCGAAATCCGTTCGAATTTGATTTTTCTCAAAAGTGACAGCCCTACTTCTGACATCACAAGGGGAGACAAATTCCTTTTTTTTTTACATGCTTGCAGAGAATGATTTACCAAAACTAAGTTACTGGGTTGATCTTTTTCACATTTTCTAGGTTGATAGAAGCACTGGGGACCCAATTATAGCACTTAAACATGAAGTCAGATTTTCATGATATGACCCCTTTAAGTAGTATAACTGTTAAAGGAGTAGTTCACCCAAAAATGAAAAGTCTATCATTTACTCGCTCTCATGTTGTTATAAACCTGTATAAAAGTCTTTGTTCTGATGAACACAAAGGAAGATATTTTGAAGAATGTTTGTAACCAAACCAATCAGAGGTCCCATTGACTTCCACAGTATTATTTTCTTTTATTCCTACTATAGAAGTCAGTGGGGCCTCTGATCAGTTTAGTTGCAAACATTCTTCAAAATATCTTCTGTGTTCATCAGAAGAAAATAATTTATGACTTTAAGGTAAACTGTTGAAGCTGAAAGAGAAAAGTGATTATAATAAAGACGGAGAATGACAGATGTCTGTTATAAGTTGAGATATGAGAATCAAGTGATGTGCTGTAAAATAGTGTGCGTGTGTGTGTGTGTGTGTGTGTGTGTCTGCACTTTTGTGTGTGTTGTAGCTCAACATGGCACTTCAGGGTCTTGATGTGTAACTGCTTTGGTTCCCCATTCGACACCGGGCCGTTCTTACCTTGACTATCTGTGCGCCCGAGAGAGTTTGCTTTATACTGTCCAGTCATCAGAACAAGAGACGACGCTGAAAAATATCATCTCATAAATCAAGGCAGTAAGCTCTTTTTTACAGAGTCCTTCCTCTTGATGAAGTAATCTAAACACAAACACACACCCACACCAGCATTATAAATCATTTCTTTACTGTTTGTCAGCTAAACTCTGAGGATAAACTTTGAGGTTTAGTCAAAAGATTATTGAAGTTTACTTCAGATGTGTTGATAAAGAAATAAATCTGCAGCAAAGAGGGAGTTATTTTTCATCAGAAAATTCCTGTCGTTGTGGTTCATTTAGTGTTTTTGAATCTGGTTACTAACTGGAGATCCAGTGAAGAGCTTGTATATGCGGTGGGTTTGTGTTAAAGGGCCGATGGTTGCAGAGTTAAAGTCATGATTCTTGTACTGGAGATCCCTCAGGGGTCCGACCGCCGACCGAGAGATTCAATCTCTCTTTACGCTTAATCGATATTCAGGCCCAGATGGGATGCGAGAGGAGAGGGATGGACGGTGGTGGAGGATCTCAGGATGAGGGATGAGTTCGGTCTTCCCGGCGTCTCTGAGGGCTCGTCTGTGCTTCGGTGCTGACTGTGTTTTTCAGATGATACAGACGATGCGAGCGAGCGAGCGAGCGAGAGAGAGAGAGAGAGAGAGAGAGAGAGAGAGGATAATAGAGTCCAGAGGATAAAAGTAGCTGTGTTAGACCGCTAGAGAAGTAAGAAGAGACGTGCAGACTTCAGCCAAAGCTTCTGCTTGCTCTCCTCTCTCTGTAAGATGTTGCTGTTGTTGTTTTTGTGTGTGCATCAGCGCTGCCATTATTTATCCATCTGACGGTTTCCTTGCGGAAACTCCCAAAGGAATTTTCAGCTTGAGCAGTTTTGGGTGGAATGATCTCTCACTGCAGACCGCTTCACTGGTTTTAAATCTCTCTCTCAACACTTATGAGGAAGCCTTAGGTCAGAATCACATTCAGACGTTTGTAGGACGTGTTGCAAGCGTGTGGTCCTGTGGTGTGTTGTGTTCTTGTATCTTAGTGCCACTAACAAACCTCAGGACTCCAGTTTCCATTTAGGGATGCACCGAAAGGAAAATTATTGGGCAAAGAGGAATAAAATAAAAAATTCAGCCTAATACCAAACAACCAAGCATTTTTTTCCTTATTATTTTGCCAATTTTCTCACAATTGTACAAGTTACATTTACAGAATGTCCTTTTTGATCTATTTATTTTATATTATTTAACAATGACTTGTTATTATGGGACCTTTATATACCTGGTCACTTCTCTCATCAGATATAGATCAACCACATAAATTATTCTTGGCTAAATGGATATTAAGCCCATCTTCTGTTCCCGCACAAAATGCAAATAACCTATTCATTACTCTGCCTTAAAGGGACATTCCACTTTTTTTGAAAAAGCCTCATTTTCCAGCTACCCTAAAGTTAAACATTTGATTCTTACCGTTTTGGAATCAATTCAGCTGATCTCCAGGTCTTGCGCTAGCACTTTTAGCATAGCTTAGCACAATCCATTGAATCTGATTAGACCATTAGCATTGTGCTAAAAAATACCCAAAGAGTTTCAATGTTTTTCCTGTTTAAAACTTGACTCTTCTGTAGTTACATCGTGTACTAAGACCAACAGAAAATTAAAAGTTGTGATTTTCTAGGCCGATATGGCTAGGAACTATACTCTCAAACTGGCGTAATAATCAGTGAATTTGCCGATGTAACATAACATGGCTGCAGCAGGCGTAGTGATTTTATGAACTGCCAGAAAATAGTTACTTTCAATAGCAGGGGACTATTTTCGGGCACTGTGTAACATCACTACACCTGCTGCAGCCATGTTACGGCAGCAAAGTCCTTGATTATTACGCCAGTTTGAGAGTATAGTTCCTAGCCATATCGGCCTAGAAAATCACAACTTTTAATTTTCCGTCAGTCTTCATACGCGATGTAACTACAGAAGAGTCAAGCTTTAAATAAGAAAAGCTTTAAAACTCTCTCATTATTTTTAGCGCGATGCTAATGGTCTTATCAGATTAATCAGAAAGTGGTACCGCCAAACCCGGAGATTAGCTGAATGGATTCCAAAACAGTAAGATTCAAATATTTAACTCTAGGGAAGCTGGAAAATGAGCAAATTTTCAAAAAAAGTGGAGTGTCCCTTTAAGAAACTTACAACAAGCTTCTGCATCAATGTATGTTGAGCAGCGGACGCGCGGTCAAGCACAAGCAAAGTGGGAGAGACGGAGACGATGACAAGATTGTAGGGAGATGACAGAGGACAATGTGCTCAACAAAGCAGTCTTACAAAAATGTATAGTTAATAAATGTTTTCTTTCTGGTTTAATATAAGTGGATTTGTCATTGTAGGACTTTACAGGTTCTAGGAAGATTAATTATATTATGACATGAGTTCACTGTGCTTCTGCATTCAGGAGATACCCAGGATCGCTGCTGTGTCTTTCTCATACACATGGTGTTCAGGGTGTCTTGATTTTAAGTGATAAATTAAACTTGTACTGCTGTATGTTTTCGCATCTTTCTCTGGACTTTAAAATGCTTTCACCAACATGTTTGCTTCATTTGTGCATCTTTCACTCTCTTTTGGTTACATTCGATTGCGTCATCAAAGACCCCAATATTCTGTGAAATTTATTTGACCTTTTCACTTGCTCAGCCAAACAAGTTTTTGGCTATTTTCGTCCAGATAATTTTGTCTGGCGAACATTCGGACCATCCCTAAATAAAGTTTCTTCTGTTTCTCCACCATTACAGCTGTTGACCTGTGTAGACGTAAATGGTTTACAGAAAGACTGTCAAAATAAGTAGATTTACTCCAGCTGTTGGCATCTTTAGTATTAGAAATGAATCGTTTCTATGGCAACGCTCAAGATGTTAAAATGCAACCTATCCCCCAACTCGTATGACTGTTTAGGTCGTTTCCCCTGAATACAACCCACAGATGCGTTTACTAAATTAGCACATCTACCGCCAGCAGGAAAACCTCATATACTGGAGTATAATTTTGCAATGATTATATGTACTGGGATATGATTTTAAATTTACACCAGCAGGATTATTTATTACATTTATTTATTTAATAAACACAGCATACAAAACAGTCACAATTTAGTGATGAATATTCCAAGTGTATCAAAGTCAAACAATGGACTTATATGAGAAAAAGACACAAGGCGGTCACTATCCACCTTAAAAACTGAGATCTGTACGTCATGTTTAGTTGTGAAATATCATTGGCTCTCAAGTGTCTCATCATTGATTGCATCATTACATCAGCTCAGGATGTGAAACGCTATTGGCTCTCATCACTGATTTCATCATGCTCTAAGAGGACCTGACTGTGCGCTGCATTTACTGAGTTCTTCATGTTAATTGATTTTATGACTTCAAGGTTTGCAACACGAGTTGTTTTCAGTATTTTTATACTGGTGTTTATTGGTTAATTTAAGCAATAAATACCCATGACTGTTTTTTTACTGGCGTGTTGTGTATTATATGGTTAAGATTGAGAAGTGGTTTGGTTTAGGGTAGAGCTGGGGTTTTCGGTGCTCCAAAATATCTTTTAAACCATTTCTACTTTTCCAATTGCAGAGAATTAAATTTGTCTCAATCTCACACTTTAGGGCAAACAACTTTAAAACGTAACCACAGGTTGTAATAAGCTGTCGGCCACTAGAGGGCGTTTATCCCTCAAACGTTACTGTGCATCATAATAAGATGTTTGTATTAAGGACATTATTTTGGAGGTCAGTCTCCCTGTATGTATTTTTGTTGTAGAATTGATTTATAAGTACATTCTCTACTCCTTAATGTATCTTGACATTACAACGGTCAAGTTAAATTTGCTTTTATAAAAGTATACGTTTAGAGACCTAACCTGACTCTTCTGTATTCAACTGCACATGAACTGGAGTTTGTTTTGATATTGATGTGTGTTTTTCTCTCTCTATATGTGAGTCTCTCTCTCTCTCTTTCTGTGTGTGTCTCTCTGCTTGTGTGTGTGTGTGTGTGTGTAAGCAGGAGTGATGGAGTGCTGCTGATGTTGAATGTGTGTGATGACTGATGAGTGTGACAGGCAGATGGTTTTGCTTGTCGTTTCTTTAATCACACAGACTCAGCTAAGCGTGAAGGCAGAGCTTTTGTCTTGTCATGGCAACAAACAGGAGACAAATTTACCCACAATTCTCTCACCAGTCTTGCTTTATGGTTGAGAGAGAGAGAGAGAGAGAGAGAGAGAGAGAGAGAGAGAGAGAGAGAGAGAGAGAGAGAGAGAGAGAGAGAGAGAGAGAGAGAGAGAGAGAGAGAGAGAGAGAGAGAGAGAGAGAGAGAGAGAGTTATGAATCAAAACTTTTTCAGGGGGATAATAAAGAAGAAAAAACGTGTTTTGATAAATGTCTTTATATAATTTTTAAGAACAGCAGATTTGAGATATTCAGTAGCATGTTTTGATAGAGTCTCATTTGAGTTATTTTGAGTTATTGTGTCATTTGAGGTCTTGTCTCATCGACATTTGTGTTTAAACCTCATGAAGATAAAGTATGTTGAATTGAATGTTCTCATGTTTGAACTTTGTCTGTCAGTGAGATTGAATGTGAGGTATTTAGTGATTATTAGACAAACTGATGGATTCATTTTAACTCTGTAAGGATGTTAGAGGATTGTTACCGCATGCAGTTGATATGAAGTCCTGGTGGATGAATGATCAGATGATGTTTTGTGAGTGATGCTGTACAGAAGAGTTTCACCCTATATAACAATCTGAGGGGTGTTTCCCAAAAACATTGATAGCTAACAATGGCCATAAGTTCAACTTAACTCTAATGGTAACCTCAGAACTTGGGACTACAATTGAGTTTGGGAAATACACCCCTCTTTGATCTCAAACCTCTCTTTCTTTCTTTCTTTCTTTCTTTCTTTCTTTCTTTCTTTCTTTGTCTTTCTTGCTCTTACTCTCTATCGCTCACTCTCTCTTCCCTACCAGGTCTGCTCTTGAAGTTGATCTCAAGGTTATGCTGTCAGGGTTAAATTGACTTTAGATTAATTAAGTGTCAATTAATGGGGTAATTGTATCATAATGTGACCGGCCCCTGAGGTAGAGGTGTGAGAGAGACCACCACCACTGTCAGACTCACTTTACAGTGAGAGAGAGAGAGAGAGAGAGAGGTCAGCCTCTTCTAGTCTCTGTGAACTGATGTCATTTCAGTTCAATGCACAGTAGTTCACTTATGAAAGTGACTCAACTTATAAGTTATGATGAAGAAGATGTTGGTCATATAACAACACATGATCTAGCGTCATTATGTTGACCAGACAGACATGACAAACATATTTTCCAATCGCACAGATTTTATGCCCTGTATCCCTGATTGGCCAGCTAATCTGTACATTGTGACTTGTCTAAATACCTCTGATGTCAGCCAGAAATGTGACGCTCCTTACCATATTTGAAAGATTATCTCAATGCATTACTGACAGGAGTAAATAAAAATATTTTAATAAAAAAATTTTGTTCATGATTCTCCTTTATCCTGTATATTTTTGTAAAAGTTCAATAAACAGATTTAAAAAAAAAAAAACAGAAAAAGAAACAGTGACGGCGACCTCCATTTAAGGGGACCCGTGGTGTATGGAGATAAAAACAGCCTATTGTGTGAGGTCTTTAGACACCACTGATATTGTAGTTATGTAGATTTTTCAATGAATGTTTTATTCTGATTCTGACTGAGACTGAACTTGACAAAATAGAGCAGGGGTTCTCAAAGTCCAGACTCCGGTCCGGATCCGGACCCGACGGGAACTTGATCCGGACCGGCGTCCACTTCATATTACAAGTGCATTAATTTCTATGTGATTGATTAGATGTGTGCATTTGCTACTTTACAAATGCATATTAAACTTGTAAACCATTCGTTTAGATTTTTTTATTTTTAGATTTAAGAGTATTCCTGATCCGAAAATAAAACGAGTTATTAAAAAATTTCCTGTGTGACGCTCTAGCCGTCACACCCAGATAGTATGCACAGCTACTTCATGTACTACGGCTTTTGATCAGTAAGTCCTTATCAATCTGAAATCACTGTTGGTTTGAGCCGTTTAAAACATGCATTTGAAAAAGCAACACTAGTCAAAGATAACCGGTAAACATATTATTTATTATCATGAAAATACCTGAAAAGGTTTGAAGAACAGCAATATAAATATATCCTAAAGACATTTCCTTGAGCTTCGTGTTTCTAGTTCTTCGTCTGCAGCACATATTAAGTTTCTGCCCGAGAGCGCCCCCTGGCTTTTGGATGTAGCGGCATTTCACCGTAATTCATTGAGAAGCATAGCAACCATCATCAGCCAATTTATAGGTGCACTCCTAATTTTGGTCAGTTTCTCTGTCTACACTTTTTTTGACATGGTTTATGCATCTGATGGAGAACAAACTGTGCCATTTCTTTAACCCTCATATTATGTTCCGGGTCAATTTGACCCGTTTTGATTTTTAAGCTGTCGGATAAACCAGTTAACCTGTGATTCTATTTTTGAAATTTTGTGACTTTTTCTCATTTATGGCCATGAACATGCATGCAAAGTTTAGACATGCTGATATGTTTTGAAGTGTACCAAAACAATTTTGTAACGATTTTGAGGTTCGCGGGTCAATTTGACCCGCATTTTGTTTTGCGCCAAAGCAACTGTATAGACCTAAATTAAATATATATTTTTAGTGTTTGTTGTTATATTGGTGTTTACCTACCCTAAAATGGGGGTAAAAATGCTTCTCCTCACTATTTTGAGTACTGAAAATACTTTTACAGACACAGATGGTAAAAGTGAGCTATAATTTCTATTTACAATTTATATGAAATACTACTTAAGTTAAAGTTTTCTTCCAGAAATTTTGTCACTTTTTCTCATTTAGGGCCATGAACATGCATGCAAAGTTAGGATACACTGATGTGTTTTGAAGTGTTTTTTTTTTAGCACAAATCATGATTTTTGGTACGATTTTGATGTTCGCGGGTCAATTTGACCCATATTTGTTTGTTCCAAGGCAACTGTACAGACCCAAATTAAATACATTTATTGCATATATTTAGGTGTTTTACTACCCTGGAAAGGGAAAAGTGAGCTTTTCCCACTTTTTTTGTACTGATAAAGACTTCCTCAGACACAGAAAAGTAAATGTAAACTATCATTTCTATTTTCAATGTAAATGAAATACTATGTATAGCTGATGAATTCAGACCCACAGAAAATCCAGAGGTGAATACAGGTGATGCTAGCTGTGCCCCATAAAACATGACACCAAAATAAGCACCATTTGTGTAAAATGCAAGAAGTCAGAAAGCACATGCTTCATGTATGCAGATCATGTAAACAGTGATTTCTTGAATTTGTACAATGAGCCTCAAGAACAAAATATGAGCCTATTTAGAAAAAGAAAAGCTTCATTTCATTTCAAAGCAATATTAAATAGTTCATTTAGGATGTCTTAAACATAGGTATGTTAAAAAAAACATGTGGAATTAAAATTTAAAATGTTAAATGTTGCAACAGTTTTTGTGCAACATTTGTTAAAACAAACATGTTAAAAATTGTGGTTAAATGCATTTTTTTAAAATCATACTTTTTAATTTTAAATGTTTGTAATGTGTGACAAAGACTGATACTAAAATGGTTTTGTTCATACCTAATTCCTTCTTGTTTTTCATAATGTGATATTTAAGGAATTGCATTGAATCCAATGCGGGTCAATTTGACCCGGTCCATCAAAATCGTCACAAAAATCGAACACAATACAAGGGTTAATTAGGTTGCTCTGTATTTTGCACCTGGTTACTTTTGGCATATTTCTTGTGTTTATGTTTAAAAAAATTTTTACTTTAAATGCAAAATACACTTTACTATTTGTGTTGATTTGTTATCCGCTTCGCGTCGGGTCCTGATCACACTGTCGGGGCTTATTTCCCGATAACTACCGGCTGCCTCTACATTATCCCTTACTTTGCGTTGTGCTGCATTACCACCATAAGGTGTGCATTATTTTCAAACTATTCAACGACCCATCATCAATTATTCCTTACATGTTGCATGAGGAATAATGAGGGCCAGTGGCACATTCACATATCTATAAACACATTCACTTCTACAGAGAGATAGAAAGCCAGTGAAGGACGGCGAGAGAGAGAGAGAGAGAGCTGATAAAATGGTGATTGGCTCTTGTCTTTAATAGCTGCCCTGAAGGTTTCCTGCTTACTAGAGCCCATCTATATTCTCTCTCTCTCTCTCTCTCTTGCCGTCTCTTTCTATCTCTCACTCTTTCTCTCTCTTTCCATCTCTTTCTATCTCTCTCTCTCTCCAGGGCCAGAGGGGTGGAGGAGGTATAAGTGATAGTTTACCTTTCACCAGAGTACAAAATCCATTTGCTGTATTCTCTTCATTTCTGTATCTTCTCATCTTGTCTCTGTTTGTGAAAACATTGCATTGTGGGTGCTTTATTGAAACGATCTTAACCTATCACAGACAGACAGACATACATAAAGATATAGCATAGATCAGATCATTTGATCTTACAGTTTCTCTGAAACAAATTCCCAGTGGCCTAAACCCATTTGTCAAATCATTCACTCTTTTGTAAAACAGGTTTAGGTATTAAGACACTGCTTGCAAAACTCTAAATACAAACTTCTCACCTAAACACTTTTCACATTGCAATGCACTTGTTTTGCAGAAAACACAAGCGGGCAGAAGCTGAACACCGCTATAACACCATTACACTCTTAATAATCAAGCTTGAAAGGTTCTTCACACCAATGCCATAGAAGAACCTTTTGTCAACCTCAATCTTCCAGGTCAAAACCAAATATTTAAGTCAAAATCATAGTCTTTTCTGTAAAAATCTACATTTTGTCCCAGATGATGCACAAACCTAACAAATACACTACTCTACTGCCTAGAAAACCCTGGTGAGATGAATTTAAAACACTTATTTTATTAGTAAGTCATTAGTAATAAGTGGACGTAAAATTAGAAAAGAATGTAATAAAAAGCTGCTAGAAACACACATTTTTACAATAGTGCTGTATAGAAGAACAATAAGTGGTCATATAGCTTCAGTAAGTTATGGTTCTACATGGCACCATATTGTTTTCCACAGGTGTTACACATATGCAATATACTCTAGCACTATAATGATTCACCTATATGATTACGATTCATGAACCACTTTTAGTGCTTTAATGAACCATTCTTTACAGTTGCGTGTACACTTTACAAAAAAAGACCCCAGTATAAACTCAGTATGTTCGTCTTCAGTGATTCTCTTCTCTGAATTTCTCTGCAGTGATGTTGTCTATCTCTAGGCAGTCAGCTCTCAGTTCTGCCAAACATACAGCATATAATATAAGAACAACCACAGAAGCACTGATCATAAGGTCTTTTTGAAAGTTATGAGTTTACAGTAAGGGTCTACAGCATATGATACAGTACAAAACAATCAATCAAACTCTTTACTGTAAATCACTGGACTATAATACTGAAAAAAATGTTTGTTGTTTTGCTTCACACGTCATAAATCTACATAGAAAGAAGAATGAAGGTTCTCTCATCTAAATGTCAACTCTATATTTAAGTACTGTAGAATAAAATCCCTGTCAGTTACTGCAGTGTCTTTGGCTCATTTCTGGTCCCTGTCCTCTTCTCTAAACGTTTGAATGAAAAGCTCACATTTGGCTGAACTCGTTGGCCGGCTTCACCTCATGGTCATCTCATGCACAAGAACATGATGATACTAGTTGCTTTTATTTCATCAGCAACAAACCTGCCCTTCAAAGGGATTGTTCGGCCAAAATTAAACCCATGATTTACTCCCTCTGATGTATATGTCCATAAACACATTTTCAGTTATTTTAGAGAATGCTCTAGCTCTTTTAGTTTATAAAATGCAAGGATATGGGGTCCACCTCCTTCAAGCCCAAAAATGTGCATCCGGCCTTTACACAAGTAATCCAAATGGCTCCAGAAGGATAAAGAAGACCCTTCTGAGGGTAATCTGTGCGGTTTTGTTGTAGAAATATACTTTATAAACTAAAATAACACGCTTCCAAAAACGCCTCCATCTTAATCACGTCCACATTCAAATGACATACGTAGTTTACGGAGGGTTCTGTGCTGCTACTTTGTGCCTCCACATTTGTTATGCATCACTAAGAAAAGTGTGTACAGATGGTGGCGTTACCGGAAGCTAGTTATTTTCGTTATAAAGTTTTAAATATAGATATTTCTATGACAAAACCGCACCATCAGAAGGCCTTTGTTTATCCACCTGGGGATTACTTGAAGGAGGTGGACCCCATATCCTTGCATTTTATACTGAAAGAGTGAGGACAATTTCTAAAATAACTGAAAATGTGTTCATCTGAAAAACAATGGACATCTGCATCTGGGACAGTGTCAAAACATGGGTTTAATATCATTTCTGGCCAAACCATTTTTAGGGTCCATTTTCTAAAGCGAATATCCACCTGTGACCTTTATATATTACTTGAGATTCTGATGGATGTGTCTAGAGTTTTGCAAAAGTCATTGAGAAAATTGGAACTTGTGTGAAAACAAGTGGATTGTGTTGAGATTTATGAGAAATGTGTTCATGTTTCCAGAACTGAATTATTGGTTAATCCAGAAAAGAAGTGTGTATGATTGAGTAAACACAACAACACAAAATTGTTCACACTTTTTTAATGGTATTTTTTACCAAATGAATGGATTGTAATTTGAGAGGCAGACGAAGAGTATGAGGAAGAGCAGGACACCAGAGAAGATGAAATTGGCGAAATTAACAGTTGATTGCTGACTTTTTACAAAATAGAGGTGCTGCTTACAGTAATATTGAAACGTACTATTATTATTACTAGTATTACCTGTGATAGTTATAGAGATTTTTTATTTGTCAAGTGTGTTGTTATATTCAATAAAGATGTATTTTTCTGTAACCAGATGGATGTCGTGTCTAATGGATGCTCTGTAGTGTTTAATTATTGACTCGTGTGTGTATGCTTGGTTTGATTTTAAGTACAGGTGAAATAGTTTTGAAGGGATTGTTTAATTTTTGTAGAAGGGTGAGGGGTTCTGAGAAATTAGTTTGAAGATTTGTATTTATGTTTAAGGTTTTGAGAAAATGAGTGCTGGTTTGGAGAAAAACTGTAATAGAAGTACTGGTGGTAAGTAAATGTAAAGAGGACTACCATTACTGAAGCATCATAGTATTACCTCAGTAAGATTGTGTTTAGATTCTCCAGCAGAGTGTGTGTGTGTGTGTGTGTGTGTGTGTGTGTGTGTGTGTGTGTGTGTGTGTGTGAGTTCAGTAAGAGCGAGTCTATGAAGCTTTAAAGACAAATCTATTTTAATTAAAGCGTCTGTAATGAGTTTAAGGGAGAAACATTGGCCCTTGACTTTTGTGCTAATTGATATCGGGGCCTTTAGTTGTGAACGCTTCGACTCGGCCACCATCTTCCTTTATATGTTTCATTATAATGTGCTTTGTTTTTTGTGTTCTCCTCTATATCCAGAGATGAGAGCGATTGTTTCTGTGACTGTGACCCTCAGGATTTAGAGACTTGAATGTTTCTCTAATACACATAGAGAGTCTTTCTATCACAGTATCTGGGTTATTTCTGTCACTTACAGTATAATAAACATACAGTAAAGACTTTTGACATTTATTCGGTTCATTTATGATGCAGGTTTGTGTTTCCATCCATTCAGATATAATAACATCAACACATGCAGTTAAAGGTGCTGTGTGTAGATTTTGGTGGCATCTAGAGGTCATATTGCAAATCGCAACCAAGTGCTCAGTCCACAGCTCACCCCTCCCTTTCGAAACGCATAGAGAAGCTACAGTAGCCACTATAGGACAAACACGTCATCATCTGAGACAACACAGAGATGCGCTCTGTACAGCAGTTTATCCGTTTAGGGCTACATGGTGGTGCAAAATGGTGACTTCTATGTAAGAGGGAACCCCGATGTATGTAGACTAAAAAGTAGGGCTGGACATAGATTAATCTAGATTAATCTCATACAAAATAAAATAATTTTTTTGCGAAACATATGAGTTTGTGCTGTGTGTAATTATTATGTATATATAAATACACAAACATTCATGTATGTATTTATGAAACATTTACATGTGTCTATACATTTTTGTATATTTTAATAAATTCTATATTATATATAAATAAAAGATTTCTTAAATGTGTATATATATATTCAGAATCAGAAATTGTGAAAATAAAAGCTTTTATTATTTTATATATCTCTCTTTTATTCTCGCTATATGTTTTCTGCTAGGATCTATATTTTTAGGAAATATGAGATTTCATATAATTGCTAAATCAACGATACTCAACTGTATGTTCCCTTGCATCCAGTTGATAAGTCCTGCCATAAAATTATTAAATGTCTGGCTGAAGTAAAATCTTGAATTTTTTTACATTTTAATGAGGCTAAAACATACGTTGTTGTATTTTGTCCTATGAGATCTTCTCATACTATTGTGAGTCATCTGTGGCCCCTTCTTGACTTGGGACTGAATTTTCTGAAGCAGGTTAATAGTGTGGTGAAAACCTGTTTTTACAGGTTATAAAATGGTCATGTAAAAAACAGTTTTTACTCAGCTAATAGCCAAGATAAAACCAATGCTTTCAGCTGGAACGCAGTCTTCATAGGGGCGCAAATTCAACATATGTGTCATGTGTTGCTCATCATGTCAAAATAAGTGCTAGTTGCGTCATGTGAATCATGTGCATCATGCATTATGTCAAAATACGTGCCTGTTGCACACACCTCAAAAGGGTTTATGATAAAAGAGACACTTACGTTCACAAACCACTTGCAAGACACTAACTTAACACTAAACTCTGATTACACATGAGATTAAGTGAGCATCTGGTAAACGTGAGGTCTCTTTTATCATTAACCCCTTTGAAGTGTCTGCAGCAGACACCGTTTTGACATGATGCACATAAGTTTACATGATGCGCCAAACACATATTTTGACAAGTGACACACGTGCACCCTTGAAAAAGAAATCACCGGCAGATTTACAGGTTCTGCAGACATGAGAAGAGATATAACCGTATAGCTTGAGACAGATTTCCTGCTGGCTGTTTGAACTTTGATTGTTGCTATAGACGGTGATGTCACTGCCTGCAAGAAACCTGACAAATCTCCAAATCCCATAAACGCACTTTTCTGCATAGTTAGTTTTTTTTATTATAGTTGATTTGCATGTACTTTAAACGCATGAAAACAGGTTTCTATAAGAAGCTGATTTCTTATAGTTATCTGCTCTTTCTGTGCATATAAACGCACTCAGTGTATGGAGAGATGTGAACTGGACATCTTAGGAGGTCATATAACTATCTTCTGTTTGTGTGTGTGTGTGTGTGTGTGTGTGTGTGTGTGTCATTGTAAGTGTGTATACTGTATGTTTGACTTTGTTTGTGTTGTTTTCCGTCTGTCATCTCAACACACACACACACGCACACAAGCACGCACGCACGCACGCACGCACGCACGCACGCACGCACGCACACACACACACACACACACACACACACACACACACACACACACACACACACACAGAGAGATTCAGTCACACTTGTGCACTTGCTGTTTCTCCCTCTTCTCTCATTTTATATGAAGTTGATTTGCTCTGTAACGCAGCAGATGGTTGAGACACACACTGCTGATTTAGACTGAAGTGATGGGCACACACGGTCCCTGCGTCTGCCTGTCTGTCTCTCTCTCTCTCTCTCTCTCTCTCTCTCTCTCTCTCCTCTGACCTGTCTCACTCAATCTGCTCCCGTGCGGCCGTCCCGTCTAAAGCACCATTACGTTAACTAGCTGTGGCTACTCTCACTGCGATCTTTCACCTTAAGCGCTCCGCATTGATCCCGGGCTCAGTGGGAATAATGTCAGGGATCCGCTGTTATCTCCCCTGTGCTCCAAACAGCCCGATAGAGACAGAAACTGACGAGTTTGCAGAATTTTCAGCCGATATTAAAAGAATGACGATAAGTAAGCGATTTTTTTCTTATGTGTGGGGAGGCGTCGTCTGGTGTTGTCCTTACCCATAATGCATCACGGTGTTATGGTTTACTGAGGTCGCTTCTAGTGTGTGTGTGTGATCTGTGCTGGTTGGTTACTTTGAAATCAACCACTGGCTTACTTACAGTTACTTTAAACCAGGGGTGGGCAATCTTTTCTTACTCGATGGCCACATCAAGCTTTGAAATAAAGGTGAAGGGTCACATGAACGACAGATGTAGCAGGCCCTAGTGTGACCATCTCTGCCTTAAACATTAAACAGAAAGTTTTTAAAGAGACAAACAGATCAAAGATATATCATCACACTGTCCAGTAGTGTTGCTGTTATCTGTTTGACATTGTGTTTCGTGCACATCTTTTTAAATGACATTAAAGTAAATCACTTGTGTCACAGTGATGTTTAATAGGGCAAAGGAATCTCTGTGAGTGATATTATATCTCTGTGTGATGCGTCTGTAAACAGCTGTATTCTGCTCATAATTGTGATTTTAAATTGTTCTCATGGGTCTTGTGTTGTTTTTTATGCAGTCACGCACAGTTTAGCGTGTTTGTGTAAGATTATGATTAAATGTATTTTAAATATAGATCCCCACCATGTAAAAAGTTTTAAATCATCTGGTGTGACTCATTTCAATGTGTTTTTCTTTGCTGTTTTTTTTTACCATCTAAGTAAACAGTAAGGGTCTAGATCAGGGGTCTGCAACCTCCCTTACTAAAATTAACCATGGTTTAGTAAAAACCAAAAATTTGTAGTAAACCATGGTAACCACAAAATAACCATAGTTAATAAATAAAACCATGGTTTTGCTAATAGTAATAAAAACACAAGTTACTACACTTTTACCACAAAAAACATGGTTAAGGCTTTTTGTGAGCAATAAAACAATTAGAGGGCTACTTTTTTGATATAGGGGTGGTTTCCCAGACAGGGATTAGCTTGAGCCAGGACTTGACCTTACTTTAATTATAAAAAATAACTAGTTTTAACCAACATGCATTACTAAATGTGTGCATTTTGAGGCTAAACAAAGGGCATTGATGTATTTTAAGATATGTCAGTGTAAGTTGTTTTCAGTTTGTACAGCTCTTATGTTTATTTTAGTCTAGGACTAGTCTAATCCCTGTCTGGGAAACCGCCTCATGTCTACTTAAAACTTTTTAGTTTTACTTGTTTATTTTTTTATTTGTTGATATGTTTTATCATTGTTTAAAATGTTTACACACATAAAAGAAACCAAACTAACAATTGCTAAAAATGTGATGTGGCAGACAACTCACAGACTCTTTTGGAGACCACTGGTTTAGATTAATCCAGGACTAGGCATTAGTTATATCAGGACATTTAAGTTGTTTTTACAAACATACCTTACAAAAAAACAATACTGGTGTGCATCTTCAGACGAAACATTGGCACTGATATATGTTAAGATGTGTCGGTACAAGGTTTTTAAATTAAAGGTGGGGTGCGTGATTTTTGAAAAACATTTTGGATAAGGGAGTCAGGCCAACTACCATAACACACTTGTAGCCAATCAGCAGTAAGGGGCGTGTCTACTACAATAACTACAGTATCGTTGCCTGGGCTGCATTTGTGTGGGGCGGGTCTATCAAAAGAAGGTCCAGATTCTATTGGGGTACGGGCGTGTGTGTAGGCAGGGGCGTCATGCACCAATTTTTTTTAAGGGGGCACAGTGTCAACAGCTCCCAGAAATTTGTGTATACACAGACATCAAACGAAATATTATAGAGCTTTCAGTCTTTTCCATGGCACTTACATTTCTAACAATCTGAAAACCCCTGCTTTCATGCAAAAACCTCCAAAATAAAAGTGATGACTAACTTTCATATCAAATACTATTCAATCGGAATAAGGACACATTTGCATCATATTCACATCTGAAACGGCATGTTTTATTTAAGTCTTAATGGCTTGTTTAATTGTGTCATTAATGCATTTTGCACAACAACTACATTATCATATAAAATTTATGTAATTTTAAATCCATAAAGTATATAAACAACGAAAATGACATCAGCTATAGCCACGTGATTGATTTAAATGTTCAATAATGATTTTAAAAAATATGTTTAGATACAATTATTAGAGGAACGGATTTTTGCATTAAATTTTACCTCATGTGAGCATGTGAGATTCCGCGCCCGCGTGAACTTTGGCGAACTTTGGCGAACTTTGGCGTTGTGCCAAGAAGATGAATCTCTACTAATATAACGTTGAGACGGTCACATTTAAAACCATACATTTTCTACACAGAGAAGGTTAACTGCACATTACCGTACTGGGGTTTGGAAATGTTGTGAGCGTTTCTAACACGTTTTAATTCCTCAGATAGCCAAATGCAGCAGCAAGCCAGCAACAGCAGAGAGCTCGTGAGCGCGCCCAGACACTGATGACGTCTGCGGCTGCGCTCTGACTGCAGCGCCAGCTGCCGCCAGAATAAAAGTAATGTAACATGATCAAAACACGATCAAAACGGCGAAAATCTCCGAAAAGTGACAAGGATGCAGCACAGAATGTATAATATTGTGCATATTAACAGATTAAAAGTCAAATAACAGATTAATGGACGCTTATTTGATTTAGAGGTTGGATGCAAAATCCATTGGCTCAAAAAAACCAAGGGGGCAGGTGCCCCCTCAGTTTGAATGGGCATGACGCCTCTGTGTGTAGGTGATTTAAAATATCAACATTGGCTTTCAGAAATCATGCACCCCGACTTTAAGGCACTTACATGCATTTTAGTCTGGGACTACAATGTAATAAATGCAGCATTTTGTCAAATTAACATATATTTGAATGTTACTTTAACTTAAATTTTTTTTTACAATTTTAACTTGTTTTTATAGGTTGTCAATGGTTTTTTTTGTGTCAAAACTTGAATTAACTTTCAAAACCAAGTTTTTTATGCATTTTTAAGCCTTGTCTGGGAAACTACCCCCAAGAGCAAAAACTTTTAAACAGAAATGTAATTTTCTTTACAGTTTTACACAGGAATGAGATGTTGAGTGAGATTTCAATGGGATGATCTCAGACTGTACTACAACATTTGACTGACAAGTGAAGCGACCAATCATGATTAATGTTGTGCTATGTGTTGTGTAGTTGTTATTTGTGGAATTTATGACATCACAACAAAAAGCGTCATGTAAAAAAGCTTGTGTAAATATTAATCTAGTATCTGTGTGACAAACTGAGTAGCTTGAACTACCGGACAAAAACCTGAAAATCAAACCACAGCCTTTGCAGTGCTTAGTGATGTTATCATTCACACAATTGTGTTCAAATAGTGCATGAGTCAATCTCTCTCTCTTTCTCTCTCTCTCTCTCATTCATTATTTTCTTGTTTATTTCTTCTTCTTTTTTTCTTTATAGGTTAGCAAGTTTCCCAGGTGGCCACTGTCAGATCCTTTGCCCTGTTACACACACAGAAGCAGACAGAAAGACAGGGTCACCTTCTCTCTCTCTCTCTCTCTCTCTCTCTCTCTCTCTCTCTCTCTCTCTCTCTCTCTCTCTCTCTCTCTCTCTCACACACACACGCACCCAATGCGATATACGATCTAATGATATTGAACATTTTGACTTGAGCAGTTGTGAAGTGAGAGAGCTGCGGTCATTGATCAATGGTTTACATCTCTCATCACATCTTCTGCTGTGGACAGATATTGAATCTCATTCAACCACTATACAATATAAGACTGTAATACTTTAGACTGAACTGATGTCTTGTAAGAAATACAATTCTCCATTTTTTTCCTTAAACTCATCTCTCTTCACTTCACAGGGATCTTCAGTTCATCTTCACACACGTGCAGCATCTCGAGCTGGTGGTGGGGTTCAATAAATACTCTTCTTACTTCATAATTGCATTAGCCGCTAGCTTATTGAAGTCTCTTGCTATAAGTCAGAGCGGTGGAGCGGTCGGGCGGTGAGAGAAAAAGCAGTCGGTCTGGATGACAGGGAAAGGTGTATAGATATTAACCCTGTGTGATTCACAGCTTGTGTTTTACCAGGTTCATAACTCATTCGAGTTTCTACTCACAGAAGTTCTTTGTTTTTTTTCTTCTGGTGCTTTGGGGATTAAACATGCAACTTTATTATTATATCTCTATGTAAATGTTTAGCATATACATTAGACTAGGGATGCACCCATATACTGAACTTTATACCAGAGGGCTGTTGAATGCTGTATTCTTATTGGTTGAAAAATGTTTCATGGGTGTTGATTATTTTTTGATAAACACATCCCTGATCTGTCAAATGTCTTGGGCATCAGAGCAATGTTTGTGATAACCGTGGTATAAGAGGAATAATTGACTTCAGTCCTTTAAATTATTTAAATATAATTCACACGTGCAGTGTAACTCAGCTTCGCGTCGTGCCACATTACCACCTTGAGTGTGTATTATTTTCAAATAATTCGTCATCAATTATTCGTTTAGTAATCGGTATCGATTTGCAAAAGCCATTTTTCCCCACTATCTGGCTGATGATCAGGGCTGCACTTCTAGGATTTCATTACATAATTTGAGAGTAAGGAGTAAAAAGCTAAATGATCAGGGCCGGAGTGGGACTCATTTTCAGCCCTGGAGTTTCATGCCTTAGACCGGCTCACTTTAGTTCACAACTGACTATATTAAAATAATATCATTAAATCCTCAGTAGCCTACATAAGTCTGCAATAGTGCACTGTTCTCTGCAGCATTGTATTTTTCAAATATGTCATTACCAGTTCAGTGCAAAAACAGTAAACTAAACAATTATGATTTTTTGCCATAATCCTGCAGCCCTACCATAAGGTTTTTTAATATTTTTCAATTAAACATATTCAAAAACTACTGAAAGGGAACAAATGTGTTTGTGTTTTCCCATATATTTTCTAGTTTTATTTCTAGGGTCATAAGATTATCTGTTTCGTTGAAAAAGATTGTGTCATACCCCAGATTCGGAGTTCGAGCGCTGGATCAAGAGCCCTCCGCCAGGACAGCATGCCAAAATATGCTTACTTTCGCAATCAGATAAGATGTATAAGGGCAAACTCGTGAAATTGCCAAATAACATAAGGTGGGCCTACCATGTGTCAAAAAAGAACAAATATATAATGGACTTTCAAATTTTAGCTTTACTTGAGAAAACATCATATTCATATAAAACTTATTTGTTACTCTTGCAATAGCCGATGAATAATGACTGTTCATAGACAATGCATTGTTCCATCTATGACTTAGATAAAAAAAAATCTGATTTGTAGACCTTTTTCCTTTAGAGGCCATTCGTATCAAGTCGCGTTCATGTTTATTTTAAGTCTAGACACGTGGCAAGCGCACTCAAATATAGACGCGTCTGAACCAAAACCAATAAGTGGTTGGGACGCAATCAACTTGGGCATAGAGCGGTGGGGACATCTCCCACCCACCCACATATTATTTGATTGGTGCTGGATACATCCTGGCAAGCCTAGGGACAGCAACCAACCTGGTGGCATGACAACACCAGCCTCATGGCCAAAAAATAGCATAACACCAACTGTGACGTCACAGTCGAGATATGCGCCCCAACATTAAATTAATTTCAATGTTGTTACAATGCTAAAAAAAAGTTGTGACTGCTGAGTTAGCGCTATATGCTATGTTTAGGCTAAAGTTCAACTATTGACGTTACAATTACGTTTTGCCGGTCGATACATTACAGAAATGTTATATAAGTGCATCCCTACATTTCATTATGAGTATTTTTAGAGCACACACAATATTTGGAGAGCAACAGTGTCTTTATCCATGTCTTTAGTTTGGAAGGATTACGTAAGCCATGCCTGTCAATCACGTAGAAATGGAACGCACTCCGTTGAAGTTGCTATAGCGCTTCCACATTCTCTGAGGCTGAACATTTTGACATTCGCCTGCAAGCTTTCATTTAAAATGTGCTGTCGCTCCATCTAAAATGAGCCGTTTCCAGTCACTCCGAGATTCTGTGTGTTTTATTTTCCCACAGGCCAAAAACAGTCTGGAGTTTCTCCAGTAAATATTTAAAAATCTTTTACTTCACTAAACTTCCTGACTGTCTTTGTCTTTGTAATGTTCTCAAAGACTCTATAACACACTACAGACTGGATTTGTGCTATTGGTTGGTTTTTCTGACCTAAATCCGACAGTCTGTCTGTCATCCACAGCATTCAAAATCATCTTCTGTAATCTGACATATATTCAAGTGAAACAGAAACAAGGAACTTATTGTCGGCTACTTTGACAACATTATAAATCCTCTCCCATAAGAACAAATGCAGATCAGGACTTCATTTATCCATCAGAAACTGACTGGTGAAGATATTCAAAGGTTGATGTGTATCTAAAGTTATGATGTATTTCCTCATCCTGCTGATGTTTCTCTCTGTTACTGTAGTTTGTGTGATGGTCTGACTGTACAGCATCACCTCACTGTTGCTTTCTTGAAAGTGAAACATGACTAAAACATGACTTACGTGACTTAGAAGATGTGTTTGTGCTGGAAAAAGACACAGCGCAGGGAAACACATTTGTGCTGAAATATGGCACATGTGAGCGTTTGGTGCACACACAGATCTGAAGGTTCTGGAGATCTTCTGTTCTCCATCTGCTGCTCCGTCACTGTGGATCAGTAATGTGACCACACAGGACACGATGGCAAACATATACGACACAAGGGAAAGGGCAAAGAGACACCGGAAGAGAGAGAGAGAGCGTGTGTGTTTTGTAGAGAGTGCCGACCGCAAAAGGCAATTCCAATTTGTCGGTGAGTGTTGCTCTTGTGTGTGTGCGTGTGTGAGAGAGTTAATGAGGCGAGTGTGTGAGCTCTCACTCATACTGCCAGCGCCGGCCGATCGCTCTCTGATTACTATAATGAAACGGTCAGGGCATTATTAACCAGACGCCACACACACACACACAGAAACGAAGAGAAGAATCACACCCAAATATTGTCACCGCATCGTTTAGCCATTTGTCTTTTTGTTGGACCTTTGAGGGAGAGAGGTAGAGAGAGAGAGACAGAGAGAGAGAGAGAGAGAGAGAGAGAGAGAGAGAGAGAGAGAGAGAGAGAGAGAGAGAGAGAGAGAGACCTTTTCAGAGTGGATATCAGAGATAAGATGTCTCACTACTGTTGTGAGGCTTGAGGACTTCATGCCGTTGGCCTTTTATTGGAGGATAAGATTAAGTGCTGATACTGTAGGTCAAATATAAACACTGCTTGTACTGTACAGTAAAGATGATATCTGCACTTTGTGATTGGTATGAAACCTTGTGACACTGTTTTAAGGAATGATCTTTAATAAAGTTGTGATAAGATGGCTCACTTTGGTTTAAAGTTCTCATTTCTCCTGACTGACTTCAGATGTTCTTCTGCTTAATGTCATTTTATCTAAAAATAATCTCATTTCGGTATATACGGTACATCAATGTCAATCATGTAAATGTGATAATTGATGACATTCAGCATGGTGTGATATTGTGAATCTTCAGCAGGTTCCTCTGTGCTAAACCTTGTTAGGCAAAACTTTCAACTTGTGACATTTTAAAAATGATGACAGATTTTCATTTGTGTATAAAATGAACTTGACGTTTTCAGCCACAAACACTAAGGCTAAAGTTGTGTCCGAAAGCTCTAAAATGCCTTCTGAGGCAACATTCCAAGGCATGAAGGCATGTCCGAATCCAATGTTTGGTTTGGTTTACTTCATGTCTCCTGAGATACCTTCATTTTTCTGTCCCACAATTCTATGCAGTGGCGTGTACGGAGAATGTGATTGGTGAAAAATACCTTTTGTAAACATATTTTAGAATATTGGCAATTTTTTTTTGATTTTGACTATATTTAAAATTATATTTGAATTTTTTTTTTTTGACGTATGGAAATGAAAAAATTAAATGTTTTTCTGCACACAACATTGCTGTCAAAACAATCCACATTTACACAGATCCGCAAAAACGTCAAAATCCGCTGTATTAAAGCCATAGTGAAAATTTTTCCTGAATTTTAGAAAAGAACCACCCTCAACCTTTTGCTTTTAGCGCATGCCAGCGTGTGAAATATTCTCCCAAAACACTTTGGTCTTGTTTTTTTCTTCAGAGGCCTTTCTCTTCTTGTCATACAATTCGTAGACACATTTTCTCTTGCGACCCTCAGACATTTGGAAAAAGCACGGTGATAACGGAAACCATAGCTCACCTGAAAGTGTGCATTCGCAGAAAGGGACAAGCACGAACAACAGCCTACATAAACATATTACCAGAATGATTGAAAAATCATGAAAATCCTCCACAAATACCTTAAAGTAAGCCAGGCCAGTAGATGGCGATGTTACCTTGTAAAGAAACACTGCAAGTCTGCGGACATACACATTCACCTACAGAGCGATAAATACAAACAATCAAGACGGTGAAAGCATCGAGCAGTTTTGTTTAGATGGACGATGAGGTCGATTTATTTCTAAAAGTGTCTCTGGAACTTTGTTGGAGATGCATTAATAAACTCAGTATCTTGAGCAGCACAAACACGGTCCCATAGGCCATCATTCTTGTTTTTCTTATCTCTCACATGCCTACCCAGCAAGCAATTTTGGCTAAAACAAGGCAAAATTTGGGCTGTCAGTGATAGACGTCTAACTATAGTCCAACAGATGATGCGTATACTCTTAGAACATTAAAAGCAAACACCTTGAATATCTGTTGACTCGGTGTGTAAATGGCCCCTAAAAAGAGGGAAATATGATCATATGTAAAGCTGATGTTTCAGGGAGGTTTATCTAAATTGCAAGCAGACTCGCAGGTTGATCTGAGCTGTACAGACACAATATAACCCGTGGGCAGTTTTCATTAATGAACAAGTGTAATTAAATTGATAAGAGTCTCTTAAGCACCTTAAAGCTAATAAACTGTGATCAATCCTGAGAGTGACGACTCCGAGTCACAGATAGTTCAGCGTTCGATAGCTTTAGCTCTGCTTTATAACACTAATGACTTCTGTATGGCTTCTGATGTCCACCGGCACAGACACACATGAGACTCATATGACATCAGGGTGATAATCTCACTGGCCTTTATAACACGCTCGATGTCGGACGGGCAGGCTGGTATTTACAGAAGCAGATTTCTAACACTTTCGCCTCGTTCTTGGAAAGGCTTCTCTTCGATAATTGGTTAGAAACCCTCTGGTCCAGAAGCCGTGAGTTTGGATGATGGCCAGAGGTGTCTAAATTTAGTGCATGTGAGATAACTGTTCCCAGATCTGCTTTCTAAACTTGGACTGATGATTCCCAGGAGCTGGAATCACAGATGTTTGCGTTCGATCACCTAGGTTTCCTTCACATTCTTCATTTGTTTACTGTTTAATAAATAAGAATGTTCTTAAATTAAACACGGCGTGTGCGCCTCGCATTTTCCTCGTGTGCAAATCTTTGTTGCGTTTGTATTGCAGAAGACTCATGAAAAAGAGATTTTGTCTCTAACATCGAAATCTTCTAGATCCCTGTGCTGAGATAAAGACTCTATTAAAAAGGACTCCTTCAGATACATCATTTCATTTCACCATTTTATTATAAACCTCCTCTTTTCCCGGGTGTCACAAAAGAGCAAATCCTCAAACACACACAAAGTGCTTTCCAGAGTTCTTATAGAAATGATGAGTGTGTGTCATGTGTGAGATGCTCAGAAACGGCTTGACTCCTGGAACATCACACATTACAGGCGTCATCAATACAAAACATAACAATCACTTCGTATCGACTGCTTGATTTAAGACCTCCATAACTTTCCAAAGACAGTATTTATGGAGCTCTATCACTGTGTACTTACAAAAACAATCAATGACTGTAGCTCTTCCATGGCATTGATCTGCTCTAGATGCTTTATTTACACACAGACTGTTGTATTTTGCTGTCCACATTTGCTCATAAATACACTCGGCCTGTCACAAAGACTGACTGAAGAAACTGAAGTTTTAAACATGCTATTGCTTTTTGTATGTTGTGTGAAATTACTGTACATCACTTACTGAGTACAATTGAAGCCCTACAATTCTTCTGCTAAACTGAGGGATCGTGGCTGCGTTCCACTCCAAATTTGATGCCCTTCCCTCACAAACTTTTTTTTGCCAGGGTTTTGATGTACAATACATTAAATAAAAATGTACAGAGGAATACAGAATTTCAATTTATATATTAAAATATTACAATAACGAGGAAAAAAACAATGTGAAGGGTACATAAGTAAGGAATAATTGACGAAGGGCTGCTAAATTATTCGAAATTATTTTCAAATAATTCAAAGGACCAAAGTCAATTAATACTTTTATACCGCGGTTATTACAGACATTGCTCTTGTGACTTTTTTTAAGAGATTTCTCAACCAATCAGAATGAAGCATTCAACAGCCATGTGGTATAAGTAATGAATAATTGACAACGGGCCATTGAATTTTAAGAAAATAATCACTTTGTGCCATTACACCATGGGGTGTGCATTATTTTCGAATAATTCAAAGGACCGGAGTCAATTTTTACGATTATACCACAGAGCTGTTGAATGAACGTCACATGACCAAACCGGAAAACAGTGTTGATTGCTTCCGGTATCGTAACTTGTCATTGTTATTCGTAGTTTTATTATTTGTGTTATGATCGTTTTTGTTCTAATATCTGAATGTATGTGATAAAAAATGCCTTTCTCAAAAGCTAAAAAAAGTTAGTATATTTTCTTTTAACTTACTTGCGTTTAAGATGTTAACGAGCATATCCAATGGACATCGGTTTGGTACTGTAGCTCCTGAAGGCTTTGTGATGAAAACAACACGTCAGCATAGATCATACAGAACCGGAAGCGATGTACTATGGTAAACAAGAATGCAGAAGTAAGTTCCCATATACCGTAGAGGGTATGCATTGACGTCACTTTTCCACTTTTCCATGGCTAGTTTTCATGGCGGCTGCTGCGAAAACGCCAGTAAAACTATTATCAGCTTAAATTACATTTAGTTGGCCTTAACTGTGACCCTAACAACTTGCCAAACAATTAGTAGTTTGTGCACATTGGCATATGACCAGATATTGCTTTTCCTGACATATGTTTGTAACACTTAAACCATCCCACCTTTGTAGAAAACAAGCTCAACATAATGGATGTTTTTTTAATGAAGGCTCACTGACAAAACGTTGCAATTACACAGAATAAGAGTATTTATTTATGTGTATTTCATGTATTTTATAGGTTTTTTATCCCAAAATTTTACATACCTGATTTACTTCTCCTCTGAGTGGCAAAATAAAATGGCTGGCTCTTAAAGCGGCGGCCGCGAAAATGTCAGTATAACTGACAATTATCAGCAAGAATTAAATTTATTTGCACTTTACCAATTTTTGATAAAATTGTCTGTGGACGTTGGCATTGACGATCCATTTACTTCTCCTTTCGGTGTTTCTTGGCAGTCAGTAAAACGATAGCTCCGAACTCTTGTTAATCTGTTACAGTCAATCGCACAACAGCTTTTACCAATTTGGCCCCTTATCCCCGTGTTTTCGCTGATTTCACATTGTACACAAATTCTGCCGCTCTGTCTTTTGCCACTCACACAGTGGGCGTTACCGCAGTCATTTTCGCAGAATGTGACGTCACGTGCTACAGATGTTCGCCTCTGTAACCCATTGCAATCAATTGTTTACATTTCACAAGGGCCCACTACTGAAGGAACACTTCAAATGTGCTTAAACGAAACACACTAAACCCTTAATCACTTGGGGTAAATTAAGTGTAAACAGAGCAGGTGTGTTCGGTTTCATGCTGTGGTGCGCAGATCGATCGGTTTATGACGTCAAAGTACCGCGAGATCAATTAGAAAACTGCGCGCACTGCCGATCAAGTTTACTTCATTGTGGTCTGTGGTGCAATCTATGCAGTTAGATGGGAAGAGCAGAGTTAATCCATCGGTCAGTATCAGGGGAAGGAGAATATAAACTTACCTCGACCACTTCGAGAAGTGTAACGCACTTTAACATAGCGGCGGGATGTGCTGATGTTCACAAGTTCGTGTCTAAATTTGGACCTCAGGTGTGTGAAGTTATTTAAACTGAATCATTCAGTTCATGGTTCAGTGTCGTGTCAAGAGTTTATTTAAGCAAACACTTAAGTAAGGTCTGATTTGCATTCAGATTTTAAAAATGCATGGTTTGAATCAGGTTTTCATCCCTAAATCTAATTTCAGCCTCCTGGCTGCTTGTCATCAGTCTAACGTTACCTGGAAACAAATCAGGTTAATATAAGGAAGAAACGCGATCACTGACTGGATTGTCAGGTTAGTAAATCTTTGAAAGACATTAAGTTGTTTGTAACATTTAGTAATTAATAACTAAATGTAATAATCCATGTATCCAAATACAATTCCTCTTTGTCATATCACCAGTAAGAATTTAAACAAGATTTTGAGAAGTAAACTTATCAAGTCTATGGAATAGCACAATTGTAACTTTTATTATGCGATGACTAAAATCAAAAGTATAAGACTGTAAATATGTTTGGAAAGAAGGTTAATACTTCAGTTTGTAAGCAGCACTGATGGCTGCCTATCCCAGGTGAAAAAATGCTCTAAAGAACACTTTTTTTTTCAAGTACACTTAATAAATGTACTATTTTTGTACACTATTTTGAGGCACCATTTATTTCAATACACTTAAAAATCTATTGAAGTATTACTGGTATTTAGTATACTTTTCCAGGTGCACTAGTATTACTAAAGTGGAATTTTACTTGTAATTAGTACATTTGTAGCAACTTACATAAATTACAAATGTACTTGCTAGTATTTTAGTGTAGTTTTAGTACATTCAAGTAAACTTTATTTTTACCTGGGATCTAATGGATTCTGTCTTAACCTTTTTGCCATTTTACACTTTGGGGGATGGATTAAGGGTGGATTATTTACTTTTCATGCAACAATTCTTATCATTGTAATCATTTTAATAAGCAATATTATATGAACAAGATCTTTACATGATATTAAACAAGAACTTTGTTTAGTGCTCTTATGAAGGTTTTCAGGATGACTTTGTTAAAGGTCAACTCCTGAACGAAATAACAGAAGTAGTAATGCTTATATGTTGCGTTCAGATTAGCTTGGGGTGTTGACTTGGCATGTTTCATTTAAACCCAGTTGTTCTACATCTTTATTCCCGAGTTATCGCTAACACTAAACTACATCTAATCATCACTTTATAAATATCCCAGAGTGTCTCATTCATTGCTTAAACACTACGTCCAAAGATAATTTTTAATAATGGGATCTGGCAACACTGCGCCCTCGCCCATCTTCATCATTTTACATTAAATTACACAGTAAACTGTCCAATCTAACTTATATATGCGGATGCTAATATGAGTCGTTTTGAAAAACTGATAAGTCATTCAGGGAACTTCAAATTTAATTTTTTAATATGAAACATTTACAGAGATCCAGCCCCCTGTGACCTCATAGGTGGCTACGGCCACAGCAGCACTGTTGGGATGTATTGTA
Source organism: Paramisgurnus dabryanus (assembly GCF_030506205.2). Lineage (NCBI taxonomy): Eukaryota > Metazoa > Chordata > Actinopteri > Cypriniformes > Cobitidae > Paramisgurnus > Paramisgurnus dabryanus. Next base: position 29,374,987 of record NC_133343.1, on the reverse strand, counting down.
TTGTGAAAATAATCTTATTACAGTGAACCCCTCCCAATTCACATTAAAATAATGCACTGTTGCTTTCAATTTAATAATGATTTATATGGATGTAATAAAGGTAGTTATCATACGTATGGTAATCCTTTCAGTTTTTCTGTTTGTTTTGACAGTTTTTGTTTGACATTCATTTTTCCTTTACACAATATAGTTTCTATAAACACTAAAATCCACGAGCGCAGGCCTTAAGTAGAGTCTCAGATCTGCCAGCAGAAGACAATTCCTATAAAAACCAACCTTGCCAAAGACAAAGTCCTGTCTGGTCCCAGGAGAAGGCCGTGTTCCTGACCTCTGCACCTGGATCATGTTTATCACACGGCACGTGCGTTAGCATCTCGACTGCATATAAACGAGCCAAACCTTTCTGAGGCGAAACAATGAAGGAGACGAGATGAGAATACAGAGTTTTGACACCGTAATGTATGCGGCTCACCTAATAGACGTTCCATCTCAATTAAGCTCAGATTTAAGAGTAGCAGAGCGCTCTCGAAACACCGAGAACTTCATCAATCTTAGCAGTTCCTTCTCGACAACAAAACAGAATCGAGCAGATTTCTGCATGTAATTAATGTTAGGGCTCCTTTACTGCTGTTCAGCATGTTTTCAGTCGCAGCAGAAGTCACGATGCTGTACTTGAGAGAGATGAAATGATGATCAGAACAGCAAAGATCTGCAGACTTTGAAATGAATGCGTGCGTATGCCGTTTATGATGGATGAACGTTGTATGGTGTTTGTCACCGACGTCGTGAGCGGCGTTTGACTCTCTGCTGCACTACACAACTCTGATCTCAGATAACAAACACGCTAACCGTGCATTTTGAGTTTAATGACATGCCGTCAGCAGTACATGTTATTATAATGATCTTTGTGTTAATTGATTTGAATTTCTGTGGGTGGAAAAACACACAGTGATTATTAACACAAACTGATGTTCTGTACACACACGTACAACTCACAATAACCTCTTCATATGAACTCTTGCAGTGCTTGGCTGGGTGGGTGGGTGATCTCTTTATATTTTTTTACCAATGCTGGGTAAATACTAGACAAAACACACTGCTGGATTAAATGAGTGATGTTTCTTTACATTTCATAAAATGTGAACATGTCATGTTGCTGTCTCAAAACACAAACAGATACACAGACATACGCTTAATGCAGATTGTAATGGTCAGTCGTATGCTGCGTTTACACCAGCCGCGGCAAGCGCGGGTGATTTACATGTAAAGTCAATGCAAAGACGCGGTTACACGCGGATTATTATCGAATTAAGCATTGCTGCGGGAAATGCACAAGTTGAGAAATCTGAACTTCGGCGGATTTCCGCGCCGCATTAACCAATCAGGACCTTGCTGTAGTAGTGACGTGATTACAAGAAGCGAGCCCAGTAGCAGAGTTGCAGAAGCCCCTCCCATGACGCAAATTTTCGTGTGAATGTCTCGAATGACTAGAATTTCACGCGCGAATGAAGCAAGTGAACTCAATTGTTCAAGCGTCCAACTACGCGCAAATAGCGAGTTTTTGCCGCCTCTACCGCGGCTGGTGGGAATGCAGTATTACTCTGGGTTCACACGCACTTTCACCTCAACAGCGTCTACGCCCAAGTTGACAATATTAAACTCAAGGGAAAAATTCGCATGACACGAAGTTAAATCCCGCGAGTTATCTAGAGCGAGTAATGCAATGCCCTGTGTTTGGTGTGTACATAGCATTACAGACATCAGCACTCAGCCAATCACATCGCTGTTCTCCTGGGCTTCAGTCTGTCTTCCTTCACACACAATAAATACTGTAGTATTAAAAAAGTATCATGGTAAAACAATGCTGTTATAAATCTTATAAAAGATGAATACGGTGCAGTAACACAACATGAGCTCCAGACAAACGTCTGAATGTTAAATATACACAAGAATCAGAGCAGATGTATGAAGAGGTCAAACCTACTGGAGAGAAACTGGGACGAGAGAGAGAGAGAGAGAGAGAGAGAGAGAGAGGTGTTAACCTTGAGAAAGCTCATCCATTAAATGATGTCTGCTTGTGCTCTCAGTCACACTGTCAGAGATGAACCTCTGCAGCACAGTAAAGGTCACACACACACACGCACGCACGCACGCACGCACACACACACGCACACACTAATTTATACTCATACACACACGCACACTGATGAAGAACTTTATGAGGTGCTCTTGCATTCAAAGAAACCAGAATCAACCATTTGCGCAATCACCATCTTGCTTTTCCATGAGACACAAAGGGAAGTTTTTAAAGCGACCACGACCAGTGTTGGGGGTAACGCATTACAAGTAATGTGCATTATAAAGTAAAACATTACTTTATAAATGTACACATTAATTTTTGAGTTACTTTTTTGAAAAAGTAATGCAAGTTACTTTTCAGTTTAATTCATTTGATTTAAAAAATAACATGAACATAGTAACACAGAATTACGCAGTCTATGTGTGCGCGCCTGAGGAGGAACTGTTTGAGTCAGAAACTGAGATGGGAGGCCAGAGCTTTTTTATATGGAAATTTGGAGTTTCTGTATGTAGAACGTTTCAGTCATAAAAAACACCTGCAAGGCCTGAAAAAGATCAAGACTCAGCCAAGTAAGAAAAAGTAACGCAAAAGTAACCTAAAAGTAATGTAATTATTACTTTCCATAGAAGGTAATGAAGTAACACAAGTAGTATTTTTTGTGGAGTAACTTAATATTGTAATGCATTACTTTTAAAAGTAACTTTCCCCAACATTGACCACGATATAAACGGATATAAACGGTTGATTCTGAACTTACTTTTAAGCCCCATATTGATTATGTAGTTAGTAGAATATATTATTGTCTTCGTTTACTTTATCGTTCAATTAATTGTTTTACATTTCAAGTAAGGAAAAGAATTGTTTCACAGTTAATATTACCCCTTATTGATTATGCTGATATTGTCTATCAAAATACCTATGATATTTATCTAAAGCCTCTTAACGTTGCTTATAATTCTTTGTGTAGATTTGTGTTAAGTTGTCCATATCGTACTCATCATTGTTATATGTATTGTGGTTATATGGTAGTTGCTTAATTGGTTACATCCTAAACTAAGACGACAATTTTCACGTGTTTATTCTGTTTGTCCATCTTATTTGAAACAATTCTTGATTCCATTTGGGTCTTTTTATTCACTTAGACATATGCAATATCCTTATTTTCTTGTTCCTAAAATTTTTACTGAGGTCGGACGCAGGTCATTTCAGTATAAAGCTCCTTTTGACTGGAATAATCTATCTGTTTCTTTGAGATCTACTACCTCTCTTAACCGCTTTAGGCTTCTATTATTTTCTTATCTTAAAATAACTTGTTCATGTTTTTGATTGGTTTATTATTACTATTAATATATAATGTTTTATTTATTTACTTATATGACATGAGGATGTTTCTTTTTGGTTTGGTTTAAAATCTGTCTTCTGTTGAAGTTACTGATGTATGATGCTGAGATTTTGTATTTCAACTGTGGTCTGAGGGTGTGAAGGACATGTTGAGCATTTTTTTTTATATCTGTAGTGTGTGTTTGTTTTGTAAGATGGTTGTGTTTTGTGTTGTATTATTTGTTTATGTATATGGGACCCCCTTGAAAATGAGATGTTACATCTCAAGGGGCTATCATTTCAATAAATTCAAATCATAAACACAACTCATACATGCTGAGCTCTTACTGTACAACATCTTTGTGAATGCAGTGATGGCTAAAGGATGTAGCTCAGTGTTTTATAAACAATTTACAGATGCAATGATGTCATGTTTCCATGAATCTGAATTTACAATATAAAACGTATTTTTTTCCAGGACACACTGCTCCACTGAACATTAATGGAAGATGTTGATGATCAAAAGTTGTTCCAGAATGCAAAGCATTGATTTCCCCAGACGAACTGATGTGTGCAGGTCTGTGGAAAGATTCAATGTTTTCTAATCTTCACAAATATCCACGATCTTCTGCTTCTGTTGATTTGAAGTGGTGAGAAAATTCTCATCTAGCTGTTTGTTTTGTTTTCTGTGCATACTGTACACAGACACACACACACACACACACACACACACACAAATGTTAAAGTTGAAGCTCTCTGCTCTCTCACTTTTGTTCTCCGCACCTTTTCTTTTACACATTATTGGAGAGTGAGAAATCTTGCTCTCTCTGTCATCACCTCCATGTTCATCAGCTCTTATTACTGTTGCACTAATTGGACGATGACTGTGGATTAATCACGCAGGTGACGGAGTCACACCGAAATGTAATTGGGCCCCCGATTGGCCGAGACTAATGGAGCATTGATAAGTCTGCACGTGTACGCGCGCAACAGTGACACGCCTGTCCAATTAAAAGTCACACGAGCGCCGCTTCTCTCGCGACTGCGCTTTAATTGCCGGTTGGAGGTTTGAACCGCTTCTCTTTTTCTTGAAACTAATTGTCCGGCTTCTTTAAGAGAGACCCCGAGTAACGCCGTGAGTGCTAAACAAACACACGCTTATTAAAGATAAGCTCCAAACCGACCGCTCTCTTTTCTTTAGATTCGCTTTAATGACAATAACAGAATGTGTGAGGTGCATGATGGGAAAGTCCATCTGAAGATCAGAGCTTCTCTCATCTATCAGCTCCGATCATAACCGGCACAGCGACAACAACAACAACAACTTGAAACAGCTTTAAACAAGTTATTCATTTCATGCTGAAGCCATTAATAAACTGGATGGCTTTATTAGTAGAAATATAATGTGTCTCTTTGCGGCTAATGATGTTATATAGTCATCTAGTAATGAGCAGAATGAAAAATGTAATGCAGTAAAACATTCAGCTGGGACAAATACGGTGCGCTTTGAGAAACACTACAGCTTAACAAACCATCACACATCACAGAAGTCTACTACAGCTAAACTCTTTTGTGCGTTTCAATAGACAGTAACTGGGTTTCCATCCAAATGTGAAGAGAATTTGCAAAAAACAATAAAAAAAACAAATGCAAAATAGGTGCATTTCTATGAAGTTGTTTGAGCAAATGACGGTGGTATTGTAAACCTAGTAACCAACAGTAAATAAAACAAGGCACGTTTATAAAATGGTGACATGCATTTAGTTACAATTTGGTAAGTCATAAAGTAGCTAGTAGTGCAGCTTGTAATTGTCAAACTAAATGTTGTGCACAGAAGAAGGAATGGAGAGTTTTTGATGCAGGCACTAACAGCAAGGGCAATAAGATGACGTCAAGCCCCATACTGTATATGATAAAGACAACGACAGCTGATACAGCTAGATGATCAGTCATGTGGGTTTAATGTTTGCTACGTCAGAATTTTTTCAGCACGTTTTCATTTCCCATTATTCGCACTTAAACTTTTTCGAGTCAAAAACTACCTCAAGCGAGTGTAAATATTTTTGCAAATTAATGGATTTTTTTTCAAAATTTGTCATTTCCATTACTCGTTTCTTACTGTATGCCATCTTGAAAATGCACATAAAATCAGTGTGATGGAAACCCAGCTAGTGAAACAATATGAGGGAATTAACAGCATCTGAATTTGAAGTATTTTGTACATGTATGTACATTTTAAAGACATAAAATCTTTTAGGACTGACTGATCCGAACTGAGACTCTCCAGGAGAAACAATGTTCCTATTGTGCAAGAATATACTTGTACTAAAACCACACGTTACATTACATATTTAGAAACCATATAGTGTGGTGCTAATGTGAAATATAAAGATATTAGGCAGATAGTGTAGTGTAGTGCTGGGGTGATGAACTGTGCTAACAACTGCACGCTTGACAAAAAGTATTCAGGACTAACAAGTAAGTCTGAACCGGTAATGATGAACTTTAACCATTTACACTTTGTACTTCAAGCTGTTGCAGGGTACAAATGTTCAAGTGAGTAATGAGAGAAAAGAAAGAAAGAAATAGATATAGGGAGGGATAGAGAGAAATGTTCAGGACTTCATATGATAACACAGAGTCAGAAACTGGAGGAGCTGTAAACTGTAAATGTATTCTTAGACACAATTAACCCTCAAACCCTGTGAGGGGACGAAGAACAAAAGCAAAACTTATTCAAATCTCTCTACTGCATTATTATTAGTGCTGTTTGTCAAGTGTCATCATTACTCATATTCTAAGTGTTTTGAACATTTGTTCAGTCCTGTTAGTGCCATATAGACATGAATTATACTGTATTTCATATCATTATACATTCACATTCATCTGAGAAACTTAAGTTAACAAGGAAAATAAGAACGGCACATTAAAATGTGTTATGAACAAGAAACAGAAGTTATTGCATTCAGATGATAAAAACATTGCAGTTACTTCAAAACGATCCCAACCGAGGCATTAGGGTCTTATCTAGCCAAACTATTGTCAAAAAAATAAGTACTTTTAAACCACAACTCCTTGTCTTGCACGAACCGTGTGATGCACCAGCGTGACCTTATGTATTACGTAATCACATGGAAAGGTCATGAATTACGTATGTAAAACGCACACTTGCACACCATTTTAAACAATACACTGACACAAAGACATTAATAAGTATCATCCACATACAACAACGTCTGAATGGTCTTCTTTCTCCACAATTGAGTAGTTTCCCATACGTTAAGCCTTTCCACATGATTACACTGTAAAATGTAATTTGTTGACTTTACTTAAAAAAACTTAGGAAACCGATTGCCTCAAATTTTTAAAGTAAAGTTGACAATCAATTTTTAAGTTGTTGTAGCTGAGAAGAAATGTGTAAGGACAACTCATATCATGGTAGTACACTTGAGTACAGTTAACGCAAAATCATTAGTTATGATGACAAAAAATTTTTTAGTCCAGACAACTCATGTCATGGTAGTAAAGTGAACTTAAAAATCATTAGCTCCCGTCACTAAGGAAATGTCAGTTCAGACAACTGAGTTATGTTCAGTTAGCAGTACTCATTAAGGCAAGTTATCCTTACAAGGCTAAGTGTTCACAATACTAAGGAAATCTTAGGAAACCGATTGCCTTAAAATATTCAAGTAAACTTTACTCAAAAGTTTTAAGTTGTTGAAACAAAGAGAGACAACAGTTTGAATGAATCAATGAAACACTTTATTTGATTGAAACAGAACAATACAGTGAACTGCACATCCAATAAGAGAGAATTTGAATTTTGAAAAAAGACATAAAAACCCAACAAATCACACATTCACCATTACACAAAACCAAGACCAAATGACAAAAAAAAATATATTTCCATCAATAATGTAGATACACCATAAATGTAAGTGTGTGTGTGTGTGTGTGTGTGTGTGTGTGTGTAAAAAACAAAGAACTTCACTACTCACTGCACAGTAGATTTTTGAGTGATTGAATTTTGGGCCTTAAAGGAACACGCAGACATTTTGGGTTTTTACCTTATTCACCGTATCCCCCAGAGTTAGATAAGTCCATACATACCTTTTTCATCTCTGTGCGTCCTGTAACTCTGTCTGACGTACCCACCGCTAGCTTGGCTTAGCAAAAAGACTGGAAGTAAATGGCTCCAGCTAGCATACTGCTCCAAATAAGTGACAAATTAACGCAAACATTTTCCTATTTATATGTTGCGATTTGTATAGTCACAGTGTGTACAAATAACAAGGTCATATGAGACAGACATCTTTTAACAGTATACATACAGGAAACTATATTCTCAGATGAAGCACTGATACTTGGGCGGAGTGATTAGCACAACTCTCTCCTCACCAGGGGGCTTCTCTGGTGCTGCGAGCAAATCACTCCACCCAAGTAGCAGTGCTTTGTCTTCAGAGAATATAGTTCCCTGTATGTATACTGTTAGAAGATGGCTGTGTCTCATATGACCTTGTTATTTGTACACGCTGTGACTATACAAATCACAACATATAAATAGGAAAATGTTTGCGTTATTTTGTCACTTATAGGGAGCAGTATGCTAGCTGAAGCCATTTACTTACAATCTTTGTGCTAAGCTAAGCTAGCGGTGGGTGCGTCAGACAAAGTTACCGGACACACAGAGATGAAAATGGTATGTATGGACTTATGTAACTCTGGGGAATACAGTGAATAAGCTAAAAACCCAAAATGTTGGTGTGTTCCTTGAGGTGGGGTACCTTCAGGGATTACTGTTAGGATCTCAATGGAGGTGTTGGCCAGTTCAGGTTCATCACAGTCCTAAAAACACAATTACATGAGATATTATTACACAATTCCACATTGATATACAACCTTGCATTTAGGTAGAAAACACAAAGCAGCCACTTTAGAAAGAAGGTTGATAGGTAGTCCTGATCAGGACCAATTGAGGGTATCTCACATCTGCTCATATTTACATCTGAAGAGGCATTAGCTGATGACAACAGTTAGCTATTCTACAATGTGATAACACAAACCTTGCACTCTATTGACAGTTCTGTAAAATGGATAAGCCATATTCAACAGGGAAACAACATATGAGAAGAAAAAATACCTACAATTCTAACAAGGCTTTGCTGTTGTCCCAGAGGACAGTTGACATTTTTGTACATAATCATTTCACTCTTACACTGGTCATTTGTGAGATTAGTAGAACCCTCTCATTAACACCTGAAGATGTGTACCATTAAACAAGCATGCAAACTGGTCAAGGGTTAAAAAAAGGTGAGAAGGGTATGCGAGGATGGTGGGGGAGTGGGTCATATGACGGATTCTTTTATGCTTGCTGCTAACAAAACATCCTACCCTAATGGAAGCTTATGAAATGTACCCTCCGGCTAGTTTGACACATTATTGAGACCTTATTGAGTTAGCCCTACCATTTGTTCCAAAAACGTGATAGAACAACACCTCCAATGTTTTTGTTGTAGCGAGATATTTTAAGACAACCTTTTTACTAGTAAGTCACCATTGTTTGTTTGACCCATAATGCATTATGGACCGTGACGTAGACCGGTCCAAGCGCCGCTACAAACAAAAGGCAAATAAACTATAACATTATCAAGTAAAGCGATTACCTCAATTAGCGAGCGAAATGTCTGCCATTCAAGCCTTTCCAATTTGAGCCTCAACATGCCGTAAACACGGAGGAAGGTATATTTCACTCGCTAACTGAGGTAATAGCTTATCTTGATAACGTTATTGTTAATTTGCCTTGTGTTTGTAGCAGCGCTTGGAGCCATCTACATCAGTCCAGAATGCATTATGGGTAAACATTTCTTAAAATATCGCTACAACGAAAACATTGGAGTGTTCATCTATCACGTTTGTGGGGCAAAACGTTAGGGCTAACCCAAAAAGGCTAATTTGTTAAACTAGCCAGAGGTCCTTTTAACTTAAATTTCCAATAAGCATAACCTATGCATTACACATTGTACTGAGCAGAAGGGCTGGGCGAGAAATCGACTGCGATTCTCATGCGCATTTCATCAGTAAAGCTGGCTCCGTGATTAATAGTAAATCACCATCACCTGCTTTCAGGTGGAGCAGCATTTACTACACAGAGCCGTATTTCACAGAGAAGCTCGGCAAAATCTCATGCATTATCAGAGGTGAAATTTCACGATTACGAACACGATTTTGCCTAGCTTCTCAGTAAAATACGGCTCTGTGTAGTAAATGCTGCTGCATTTGAAAGCAGGTGATGGCGACTTATTACTAATCATGAAACCAGCTTTACTGATAAGATACGCATGAGTTTTGCAGTCAATTTATGGCCCAGCTCTACTCTACTACTGTGCAGTTTGCATTGCATGTCGAAATTGCATATGGCATATATGAAAATAATAGGCCACTTTTATGACACTGTTGTTTCCAAATCTGGAGGTGCTGTGGCATTTGCAATGCATGAGTTGTGACCCCTCTCGGCCATAGGGTTGCTGCGGTGACAGAATTTTCCCACCGGTTAATCGGTGCGTGACAACCCCGATGATACCGGTTTCACAGGGTGGGAGGGGCTTACTTTTTTAATTTGAATTAGATGCAACTGTTTAAATGCAGCGCTTGCGTAGGCTGTCTTAAAGGAATAGTCTACTCATTTTCAATATTAAACTATGTTATTACCTTAACTAAGAAGAGTTGATACATCCCTCTATCATCTGTGTGCGTGCACGTAAGCGCTGGAGCGCGCTGCGACACTTCGATAGCATTTAGCTTAGCCCCATTCATTCAATGGTACCAATCAGAGATAAAGTTAGAAGTGACCAAACACATCAACGTTTTTCCTATTTAAGACTAGTAGTTATACGAGCAAGTTTGGTGGTACAAAATAAAACGTAGCGCTTTTCTAAGCGGATTTAAAAGAGGAACTATATTTTAATGTGGAATAGCACTTTTGGGAGTACTTCGACTCGGCGCAGTAACACCCTCCCTCTCCCATTATGAGAGGGAGAAGGGGAGCGGACTTTTCAGGCGAGTCGAAGTACTCACAAAAGTGCTATTACGCCATAAAATATAGTTCCTCTTTTAAATCCGCTTAGAAAAGCGCTACGTTTTATTTTGTACCACCAAACTTGCTCATATAACTACTCATCTTAAATAGGAAAAACGTTGATGTGTTTGGTCACTTCTAACTTTATCTCTGATTGGTACCATTGAATGAATGGGGCTAAGCTAAATGCTATCGAAGTGTCGCAGCGCGCTCCACCGCTTACGTGCACGCACACAGATGATAGAGGGATATAGTTAGTTAAGGCAATAACATAGTTTAATATTGAAAATGAGTAGACTACTCCTTTAAATCTCATATGAATTTGCATGCAATGCGAGCGCAACAGCTGGTTTAATTAAGTGCTTGAGTCAATGTGCACAGGTACTTCAGAACCTGCCAGTCCCAAGGAGAGCATCCGGCTACTCCTCTATAATGGGTTGCTTGAATGATGGGTTTATTATTATTTGTAATGAAAAACGCAACAACAAAACGATCTCGCTTACATTAAACATCATATATGTATATTATAACAAAAATGAGTAAGCATACGGCTTCTGCCATCGTCTGGTCAGTCGCTCGCCTCACACACTCTGACAGGAATAAATGAAATCTGACACCGGCTGCTCTGTGATGATGCGCGTTCAGCTCTGCTGAATTCAGGCAGAAGACACATTCATGTTTGCTGTCTCTAACAAAACTAAATGATTTAATTACAAAAAAATATCAAAACGACGGTGAAAGACGGTGTCGCGGTGGGCAAGTGATCTAACCGGTAAGAGGCTGACACACTGGTAATCACTGTTACACCGACTATCGCGACAAGCCTACTCGGCCACTGTAAACTAGCACCTGAAACTACTTACAAAGTATGTCTTGAAGAAGTCTTTGTTCTCATCTCCAAGGAGGATGGGAAGGCCACGGAGGACTGCTGTTCACTTAGCAGTAACATCTGTATTCTGAAAGATAATTTCATACATAGCACCCATAAATGGTCAAGGACCATCAATTAACAGCTCTGAAAATACAATGTGGTTACACTATTTTGCTGACACCATTAAATCATTAATGTGCATGAGAAACTTACCCCCAGTGCGATTTGATGATGCAAATACGCCTTAAGTATCTGGCCGGTACATCCACCCTTGGACTTGAAAATGTCAAGACAGCGAGGAGTTGTTTGTCCAGTTCTTTGAAAAACTCGATTTTGAGGTTTTTGCTGAAAGAACTCTGACAGAACCTAAAGAAACAGACAAATGAGCATTTAATGAAGTCATTTTGGATGCGTTTTAATAACAAATCACTAGGTCACACTGGCCAGAAAACTAGTATTACACAAACCTCGAAAATGAATATATTACTGCAACTTGTGCATCCAATCAGCTCTAATGAACGCTTTCTTTGTAAGGCATAAAGGATACATGTATGTATATTGCCCTGCTACTCATTCCATTACAACAGGCTATCTGAATATAACAAATTGTATATGTATGTATTTTATGCTTAGAATTAGTCAAGGGGGTTGTATGGTTATTTGGTTCATATCATAACTTTCTATTCAGAAAGTTTCATTAATTGTGCATAATGACATGTGCAGCAACTGCATAGGTTTAGTAATCTAGTATTTTTCAGTAATGCAGTTATTTTGGGAAAATTTTAAATAATTGCAGGCTGAGTTGAGGTGCCCTTAATTTTCTGCTTGGGCCAAAATGTTAAATAAATATAACATTTATTATTTTAAAATCACAAAAATACCAAATGCCCTTTCAATAGAAAAATATATCCCACCTTTAATATCGGAGTACATTAACAGTAAGTTACAAACCTTGAGCGGGAGCGTGAAGTGCACTTCCTGCTTGGCAGTCTCTGCATTAATGCTAATGTTAAAAACAGAAAAAAATATTCGAATCTCAAAATTAAAAATCGAATGAATATATCGTCGCTGTCCGATGAAAATCACGTATGTTCATTTTGCCGATTTTGAGATTTTTTGACAGATTGAATGTCCAGGTTCATTTCCGTATACAGTATGCGTCACATACCTAAATGGCCAATGAAAACTTGTGAAATCATGTCATCTGATTTTCACGTATACCCATTTGGTGTCAAAGCTGTCAATCACGCCGCATATCTTCCACCTGTGAAGCATCTCGCCGGTCTCGTAAAGTTTCATCGAAGCTCAGCACTGGATATAGCCGAATAAACATGACAATGACTTTCCTTCATCGAGGTAAACGTTTCCCCCGGACACCAGACGAACATCTAGGAGTAACTTAATTACGGTAGGACTGTGCAAACAAAGTATCTGTCTAGCATTGGTGTTATTTACGCTGGGGATGTCCCCACCACTTTTTGAAAGCATTTGGTTAAAATGTCCTGAAAAATCAAGCGATGCTTAAGACTGGTTTTGTGGTCTAGTGTCACATATGTTGCGTTGTATGCTTATGGTGTGTTTTCTTGTACATATGTAATGAAATTCATTGTAATCATTGACTTAAAGCGCTGCTGTTTTCTACGGTTTGGTGCTTTGGCACTGTTCGGTTGAGCTGGTGTTGAAGGGACTGTTACATGTGTGCAGTCGACATTGTTGAGGGTTTTATGCTGAGTATTTTCTTGTTGTTGACTAGCCTACGCTATGCCCATTTTTGATGCGCCGTTATTCAATATTTTTCCTGTCCCGCAGTAATGTTTTTATCTGATCTTTTGTCCCCACCACTTTTCAACACAAACTGACGCCCCTGCTGTGTAGCATTACCATGTCAGTGTATTGATTCATTGTCCCTTCATAGTTTGCAAGAGACATTTAATAAATGTATAATTAATATTAAAGGCGGAGTCCATGATGTTTGAAAGCCAGTGTTGATATTTGAAATCGCCTAAACAAACACGCCCCTACCCCAATAGAATCTGGACCTTCTGTTGATAGACCCGCCCCACACATACGCAACCCGGCATTTGATTTGATTTGATTGGCTATAAGTGTGTTTTGGTAGTCGGCCCGTCCAGAGTCGTATAATAACAGAGTTACGAAACGCTTTGATCTCGCCGCCGCGCGGTCACGTGATTCAGGTAACGTTCTACAGTTCCAAACCAAGCAGGGCTGTCAATCTGTTTGCATAGGTTTTCAGCTATTTTAGGTAAATATTAGCTTGTAATGGGAATTGATCACTATACTTACTGTGTTTATAACGTTTTTTTTTACTAGGGAGTGATGGAAATACAGTAAATCAGTTAATAAAGATAAACAGTTAATTGTGACCCAAATATAACTGTGGTTATCTATACCAACTACAGCAACACAGTTTATCTTTTATTTTTGTACCAAAATATGGCTATATAAATGGCTATCAATCTGCTAAAAACATAATTCCTACACTTTTACTATATATATTAAAATCACAAAAAAGATCGCCAACGCGGTTATTTGTAACAGTGAAGCATAACAGAAACACACTAAATTCATATTTTAAATTCACATTAAATGTTAATATAATCATACATGATTTTCGAGGATACATCACTCGTATTACTTACCAAACACAATGAAACACATAGCAGCATTGTGAAGCAGTGTGACTTTCTTATAAGGCATTTAGCTTGTCGCTGTTGCCCCCTAGTGTTACTCGTAACATATAAAAAAGATAAGTATAAAGTAGATGGCCACCAGTAATAAAATATTAAACCATTAAATCTATATTATTCACACATTATACACAACTCATTAAAATATAAAAATTTTACTAGTTATTATTAACGATAATCATTACCTACAGCAGAGTTCATAAAATATCACTGTTGACTATATTAATGAAATGTCCGAAAATGTAAAGAGAAACGGTAATTTCATTGATTTACCAGCAGGTGCCATTGAAATGAATGGGCTTCAGTGCTGCGTTTGGAACTATGCGTCACTACCGGTCACTACATGAAACGCTGTTTCTTCCGCATTCCATTCTTACAACGGACGTCTATGTGAGTGTCGTAACTCTATTATTATACGACTCTGGGCCCGTCTCCTTTTCCAAACCGTTTTTCAAACATCGTGGACTCCGCCTTTAAATAAAGTAAGCGTATTTAACTAAGACGTAGGCTATTTAATGAACTGAGCATATTCATCTGTCAATACGAAACGCGACTTGGCCATTCTAATTAATGATCGGAAGAACGCGTATCGATCACAGTTACTGTAAAATATGCACGCATGTCCATTTAAACTCAATTTGGGTCAAATGTGGATTATATCATTACACTGGCAAGAATATGGTTACATGTAAATATGCCGTACCAAGTATGACAATGCTACATTCAACTGCTTTTGATATACGGTGTTTTTTTCACTTTCTGAAAAGTAAACGTTTTGGACATACGTGAGTTTTATCGGGCAGTGACGATATGAATATTCTGATCCAGTCCAGACCTCCTGCTTAACAGCTGAGCTAGCAGATAAGTTAAAGTTTTACTGTGCCATCGCCAGTTATAGCCGATGCACGCAACAGTTAACAAGCACATTGCATTTGGCGATATGAATTCATATTTACAGTTTAAGAAATTTGAGATTTACAAGGTGGGACAATGACAAGGTGGTTAGCTAGCTTTAGCTTAAACCTTACCTCACAAACAAAACTCAACTCAGAACATTAACAGAACATAGTCCTGACTTTACTAAATTGTAGAAATACATTTAACCTACAAACAGACTGAAGTATTACATACATGGCCTCTCCAAATTAACATTTTGCATGCTCTTACCTTCAAACCAAATCCAGACAAACGTTCTTTTGCCGCGTGATGGTTCAAATCCAACGTCTCAGGAGGAACTGCGCATGTGCAATCTCTTCTTCGTTGATTTGTATTGGCGGTTGGCATCCAGCATGGTGCATTACCGCCACCAAGTGTTGGGAGTGTGTGGAGACACTCATACTTCTCAAGTAAAGGTTACTTAAGTATGATAAGTTTAATTACTCTCCTCACCAAAATGCTGTGTCAACTTATTGTAAGCTAGTAGAGTCAACAAATTATGGAGCAACTAGTTATGATCACTATTTATTTTTAAGTAAAGTTAGCTATTACATTTTACAGTGTACATCATACTTAAGGTTACGCTGGTGCATCACACTGCTAGTGCAAGACAAGAAGTTGTGGTTTAAAAGTAGGAGAAAGCAGGGGCAAAAAGGAAATTTTTCAGAAAAACTTAATTTTAAAAGCTAATGTTTTAGACAGAGATATATTTTTGCTGTGGTCAGTAACTCACAAGTGTGGTCTATCAATAACAGGTTGAATTTTGAAAAAATTTAAAATGACTTCAGTCTAATTTCTCTTTAAACAAAAGTAGTGAATTGTTACTCTTGACCCTGACAGCTGGGACAAAAGTAACACACGGGTGGGTCAAAAGTAACACAACAAAACAAGACAGATTTTTGTGTTACAGTTGTTTTAATTAAATATACATGACTATGACCTCGTTAATATTTAACTGCAAACTTTTGTTTGTCATTTATCTTTGTAAAAAATTATGAAATTACATTTTTATTTTAAATTTCAGTTTTATCAAATGTTTCAAAAGCAACCAACCATACACACTTAAATTGTTGAGTTTGAACACTATGGGGTGGTTTCCCGGACAGGGATTACCTTAAACCAGGACTATTCCTAAGTTTAATAAGGAAAAATAACTAGTTTTAACAAGCATGCCTTACTAAAAGCATTACTTGTGTGCATTTTGAGGCTGAACAAAGGGTACTGATGTATTTTATTTGTTTTCAGTTTGGACAGCTTTTACATTTATATTAGCCTTATCCCTTTCCAAGAAACTGCCCCTATGTAAATTAAATTAGAATAATATAAATTTTCAACATATACAACATTATTAGCAGCGGGACAAAAGTAACAAATGTTACTTTTGTCCCGAAATGATCTCTTCACATTTAAACTTGATTTACTTTTATTTTGAAAAAAGTCAAACTTCAGGATGTGTTAGAGCACTAAATAACCCGTGGATTAGTCAGTACTGTAACACATTAAACCAGAAACACAACGCGTTATAAGAAAAAATGACCGCGTTTGGAATTTACTTATCATGGTTGAAAACAGCTTTCTGGATCAACACGTTGAAAACGGTGAGTAAATAACACGATATTTGTCAGGCCTGTCAAGGTTTCTACAGGTTAAAGATGCTGTGATAATTTGGGATGCAAATGTTATCAGGGCTCTGAGAAAATCGCTTTGTTACTTTCATCCCATGTTACTTTTGCCACAGTTCTCCCCTACTAATTTTTTTGCGAAAATAACAATGTTTTTTCTACACTGAAAAAACGAACTTTTTGGTGTAGTATAATATTTATTAGATTAACTCTCATAATTTCTACATAATAATATTAACATTTATTGAGAACTAGATTTTCCTAAGTAAAATGATGATAAATACACAATTAATTCATGTAAAAAATGAACTGTGTGGGAATAGTAAGTCTTATTAGATATTTTCTTGTATTATTTAACTGTTTTATAGTCACTGCACATAGTCCCAAAATAAGTAAGTACATTTTAATCAAAAAATCTTAGTTCATTTTACTTAAAAATATTAAATCCATTTAACAAAAAAAATCTAAGTACATTTTACTTACATTTATTTGCACATGTTGTAAGGAATACCCACAATTCTTTGCGCCTGAATATTTTTATTTTTTAAGCTTTATCACAGAATAAGAACTGATAAGAACTTTAACTACTTAAATATTTGTTAGTAAAATGTCATAAAGGTTTAAGCTCTTATATTATTGATGTTGTTTTGTTGTTAATAATAATTTTGTGAAGTCACCGTTCAGGTGATCAGTGTTTCTTTACATGAACCCTGTTCAGAACAATGTATTGTAATTCTCTCCACAGTGCTGATAATTCATGTCAGAAACACAGTTTGTGTGCGTTTCTGTTCAGAATTAAGTTTATTCAATGACTGACTTGTTGTCAGTCATGAATTTTGTGTTATAATGCCATTTATAACACTAAAAATAACTAGGTCCATAGAAATATGTAAAGAAAATAACAAACAGAAAATACGATTTATTTAATATTATTAGGACAGCAATGCTTCAATTTTCAAAAAAAACCTAATAGACTTTACCTAAACGAAAAAAATAAATCTAACTTCTAAATAAAATAATTAAGTAACATTTAATTAATTATTTAACAAATGTTTTATCATGCAATTTTAAGTAAAATTTATATGATTTTAGTAGGTAAGTTTTACTTATAAAAAAAGCAGTAAATTTTACTTAAAAAAAGTTTGTGCAAATTGGTACAAGGATTTTTTAAAGTCAATTTTACAAGTTGTTTTTTTCAGTGTAGGTAAGACCCTTATGCTTAAGTTGGGATCGTTTAGAGTGCTTTGAAGCTGCATTGGAACTGTAAACTATTGAGGTTCACTATATGGAGAAAAATCCTGAAATGTTTTCCTAAAAAAAAAAGTATTTATTTTTCGACTGAACAAAGAAAGACATCAACATCTTGAATGACATTGGGGGTAAATTATCGGGATTTTTTTTAATGAAAGTGGAATATTTCTTTAAAATAAATTTGGCATGGGTCTTCAGTCGAGCTTCATGGCTTCAGTTGGTATTTGAATGAACATCAGTAGCTAAAGTCTCGCTGGGATCATCTCTCACCCGCTCTGCCACCTGCTTCTCTCCGAGCAGAAGTGACACATAATAAGAGACAGAATAACCGAGAGAACCGGAGACAGAAATGTGGCTTTGTGGAGCAGTTGATGTCTTCCGATGGCGAATAAGAAGATCTATCACCGGCCATTACTGCCTGAATGTTCCTGTTTATTGCTGACTTCAAGGACAACAGAGGAAAACAAAAGTTTTAAAAATGAAGAAATTTAAAGTATTTGCCCTGAAACAACAATTTATGCCCCTGCATCTTCAGGTCTCTGTAATAATCTGATCTCTGGATGTCACTCTGGTCCTTCAATGGAAAATTGTGGACTCTTTTTTTTTTACAAGACAAAAATCACTTACAGTCTTTGCTTTTCTCTTTAACAGTGTTAACAAACTTTGTGTGTTCACTCTTTTTGTGTTTGCATTTTATCTATGATTGTAGTGTAACCTCTCAATAACAAACAAGTGAAAGTAGCTGTGTTCATCTAGTTTTTCTTCTGTAGAGTAAAGTGATTTTCTCAGAGCCCTGACTACATTTGGTCCAGAAAGCTGTTTCAACCATGAAAAGTAAATTCCTAAAGCTGTAATTTTTTGTTGTGTTTCTGGTTTCATGTGTTACTGATCAATCTACAGGTTATTTAGTGACCTAACAGATCCTAAAGTTTGACTTGGTTGACAAAATAAAAGTAGATCGGGTTTAAATGTCAAGAGTTTATGTTGGGATGAAAGTAACACTTGTTACTAATACTGTTGCATTACTCTATGTTGAAAATGTATATTATTCTAAATTAATTTCATTTTATATGTTTATACTGTTGAATTTTTTTTTTCTCTCAACAATTTCCGTTTGTACTGTCAGGTTGCTTTTGAAACATTAGATAAAACTGAAATTTAAAATGAAATTTAATTTCATTATTTTTTGCAAAGATAAACAACAAAATATGTTTGCAGTTACATATTTACAAGGTCATAGTGACTGCGGAGGATGAGAAAATTTGTTTTGGACACATTTATATTCCTTATTATTGTCTCTACATTTACCAATGATCATCAAATACCACATGTTTCTTTACTGTAAATGTTTATAGTATAACATGCACTGAAGCGCTTTATTTTGTAGATTTTTTCATTTTAAATATTTCCATGTCAAAGAACCCAAATCCAGTCATGGACACGTTGCGGTAATGAAAATTTTTACCTTAAATATGGAAAAAACTAAATTGGTTTGTATGATGTCATTTGAAATCATGTGTAGAATAGTACATAAAGAGATGTTTGTAACTGTATGCTGCTTATTTTGATAGCATTTACCTTTTTATCAAAATGTTTCATGACACCTCATAAGTCGTGAGAATCACCTTCCTCTGTCTAAAACTTTATGTTTTAAAATGGGTACTTTTGCTGCTGCCCTCCTCTAGTTTAGCTGAGTGGCTTCACCCACCGTAGACTGCAGTCTTCACCTCAACCTCAGTAACATCACAGACGATGAGTGTGTATCCTTGTGTGTGTGTGTGTATGGTGGCAGCCCTGCTCAATGACTCGAGGAAGGTGTCATTTCTCAGATTGCTCCCGTCGGCCTGGCGGAGGGGAGAATAGAATGTTTGAAACAGACTGTTCAATTAGGCGCGTGCTGCTGTGAAATTGCCTCCAAACGATAAGCCTTTATTATATCTGCTGCCTGCCCGCAGCCGTGCATCAAACAGCCGTGCACGTGCAAGCAGAGCCACCTGAATCTCTTTACTGTCCCTTACTCATGTGAGCGGATGCACAGTCTCATTAGATTCCTGTGTTGGATTAACAGTTCTTGTCAGTCATGTAGTGGGACTGATGTTTCGCTCCTCACGATGTTGTAGTGTGTTATAGATGAACGGCACCGGGGTCGTTTGTTTCTGTCCGCCGTCATTGGCTAAAGGTTAAGGAACGGCGCGAGCGCTCGGTTAAGAGCAGCAGAAGAAACAGAAAGGGCAGATGTGTGCAATTATCTGCTGCCTTTTCTGGCTCCAACAATGAAGAACACCAGCAATTAGTCAACAGATAGAGATGAGCAGAGACTTGTGTGGGAGAGATTTTGATACACACAACACACACACAAATACTCTTCATATATTTCCCTATGTTCATTGTGTTATTGCAGATACACAAACGTGAATGCATCATTCTTAAACCTCAGGACATGTTGACAGTCAAACTAACTTTTCACTAACTCAGCTTCACTTTGACTGTAGTTAACCTGATAAGACAGTGTTATAGTGCATGTTTGAGTTTAGTTATGAAGTGCATTTTCTGAAAGCAGCGACACACAAAATAAAGCGTGTTCAGTTTGTTCACACATGTGTGTAGATGTGTATCTATTTATTTACTGTGACACACAGCAGTCTGAAGATGAGCTGACGCTGACAGAGATCTGTGATGTATTCTCCATTCATTCTCAAGACAAATCACTGAAAGATTGGGATTTTAAATTGAGTGTGTGTGTGTGTGTGCGTGTGTGTGTGTGTGTGTGTGCGTGCGTGCGTGCGTGTGTGTCTGACAGGTTTTCTAAGGACACACACTGTCACTCCGCAGGACGGCAGCTCTAGAAAATGAACTCAGTATTTTTTTTAAGAAGTCGATGTGAAACACGAACACTGATCAGCACAGAACAAATTTTACGCGTTCAAGTGAAACGGTGTGGACAGATTCGTGTGTTTTGTCTCTCGCTGGGAGACGGAATAAAGGAATCCAGCTTTCGTTTCGTTTGAGCGCTTCAATAAAGAAAGAGTTGAGCGTTTATTCACTGTAGAAACATAATGCTTTCTTCTTCAGTGATCTGCAGAAATATGTCATGAGACATGTCATTTATTTATGATTGATCTGATCAGTCATATGTAAATTTCCTCTCCCAATTTTTTTTTAAATAACTACACAATGTACAGGCTTGTGCACAATTCAGAATTTCAGAATTGGCCTCAATTCAATTCATGAATTGGAATTTGAATTGGAATTGTAATGACAGGAAGTGGAATTAAATTCATGGCAATTCAAAGAAATTCCAAAGTCACACAATAGAAAGAATCTCATATACATTCAGTATTAGGAAAGTTACCTTGGAAAATAATTTGGCAACCATTTTAAATACTTGGTTAAAGTAAAACATTCTGGGAAATGAAGTCATGTTCCATCGTGTTCCACAAAATTACAATTACAACAAAATCAAACTTAATTATTTATTAAAGTTATTATTATTATTAGAGTTTTTAAAATTTTTTGCTGGGGGGAGACATTTCCTTTTAATGTAATCTGTACAAGTAGTTCAAACTAATATAATTTATAGAATATGTAATACAATCATATCTGACATGTACTGGAAAGCTTCATTTTTAACATTTCACATATAACTATGAATTTCTTTGAATTTCTATTGAAATGCAATTCTGCTTCCTTTAAATCAAATTCGAATTGTAATTCTAGATCCTGTTTTTGACATCAATTTAAATTCAATTCAAATTCAAGAATTGAATTGGAATACAGAAGTCATTCTCACTTCAATTCTGAATTGTGCACAAGCCTGACAATGTAATATAAGAAACATCTTATTTTACAGTAATGCGAGTGTGTAACAATATATAAAAATCTAAAAGGTCCTAAAATAGGCTTCAGTTCTTTTAAAGTTAAACAGAATTTCTTATTTGAACATTTGTGTGTGTTGTGTAGGTTGTGATGGTGGATAATAAAACAGTTTTTCAGAAGTGCCTAACCCTAAACCCTCAAACAGCCCTTTAAAACGGTGGCAGAAAATGAGAGCCGGACAAAATGACCCCGCTTTACTCTTCTTGTCCTTACTTTGATGTTTTTTACAAAGATAGCTGTGTTCCCCTAACCCACCCCAGTCCCTAACCCCAACCATAACAAAAACCTGTTGGCAGTCTTTAATCCATGAAAACCTACCATTTAGTATGATTGTTAAGACCTTCAGTTTACGGGGACACTTCCTGTGTCTATAGCATAATAAACCTGTCATTATACATGTATACCACATATACTAACACACACACACACAAACAAACACTATTTGGGATGATATTTGAATCCAAAGTAACACAAAAAGTAAGAAATCATATTTTGCATGAAGAATTTGAGGTTTGGTTATAATTGAGCACATTAACACAGAATCATTTTTGTTTTATCGTTCTCATTTCAATTATACAATTTTAAACATTTTTAAACATTTCTCCACAGACTGCGGACTCCTCTTTACTTAATTTTGAACTTCATCTCTCCATCCAGTTTCAATCTTTTCCTTGATTTCCTCTTTCTTATTTCTGCTGGGATTAAATTCTGCTCCTATCACACATCATTAGACTCTATAGCTGTGTGTGCGTGCGTGCGTGTGTGCATGTGTGTGTGTGTATGTGTGTGTGTGTGTGTGTATGTGTGTAAAGATGGACAGTATATGTCTAAACGGGCTTCACCTGCTGTCTCGCTATAGAACTACTGTAGTCTGTGGAAGTTTTACCATATGTCAGTCAGTCAAGAACACAGACATCTTTTATTCATTAGACACCTTTTACAATGGTAGACAGCAGTAGTCACATCCCTCACTCACACGCACGCGTGCACACACACACACACACACACACACAGACACACAGACACAGAAACACAGACACACACACACACACACACACACACACACACACACACACACATTCTGGTTTCCATGTTTTGTGGGGACATTCCATAGACGTAATGCATTTTATACCATACAAACTGTATATTCTATTCCCCTTACCTGCCCCATTCCCTAACCCCAACCATCACAAAAACCTTTCTTGTACCTTAGATTTTCAATTAACATCATCTTGTTTGATTTATAAGCTTGTTTCCTCATGGGGACATCAAAATGTCCCCACAAGGTCCCAAAAACACTGGTATTCCTATCTTTGTGGGGACAATTGGTCCCCACAACGTGATGATTACCAGGTACACACACACACACACACACACACACACACACACACACACACACACACACACTGCTGTGTTTCTGCAAGTGAGTGAAAACTAATTCACACAAAACATATCTTCTATAGCTTGAGTATGTTTACATGTAATAGCAGTAAAAGTGACATCAGTGATGTTGTGTTTGAGTGGTTATAGTGTCTTATAACACACAGTTATATGAAGAACACACACGTGTTACACATCCCACGTGACTCAGTTAAATCATCTGTAAATCAAATAAGACATTTTATCTTTCTGTTTTAAAGTCAGCATATCAAACATGCTCTCAATTCATCCTCTCTCTTCTGTATTACTAGTGATGCACCGATGTATCGGCCGCCAATATTTATCGGCCGATTTTTGATGAATTTGAAACCATCGGCATATCGGCAATAGCACGAGAAAGGCCGATACCGATTGTTTATTAATTAACTGCATAAAGAAATCCATTATATGTAAAAAATGAGTTAATGTTCTTAATAAAAGAAATGCTGAATAGCAAAAACCACATTTGAAGGTTGTCATGTTGTCTTATTATATTTGTTTTAGCTTAATTTGTGCCTCTCTTATTATGTTGGTCAGTTGAATGTTAATTAGATCCAATCCATGTTCAGTAAAAATAATTTTATGTAGAAATAAACTAGCTAATAGACCAACTGTATAGTATTGTATACAAGTGTTTAATATCGGTATCTGCATCAGTATCGGCCAGAAGTTGTCTGCTTAAATCGGTATCGGCCCAAAAAAATCCTATCGGTGCATCCCTATGTATTACTGCAGGCGTTCGGCACTTTCATATTAAACATCCTGACACTGAACCCTGAGAGAGAGAGAGAGAGAGAGAGAGAGAGAGAGAGAGAGAGAGAGAGAGAGAGAGAGAGAGAGAGAGAGAGAGAGAGATAGAGAGAGAGAGAGAGAGAGAGAGAGAGAGAGAGAGAGAGAGAGAGAGAGAGAGAGAGAGAGAGAGAGAGAGAGGTTAATGTACTAAAGAGACATACTGTACTGTCTGACTATCTATCCGTTTCTCTGTCTGTCTGTCTCACTGTTTGTCTGTCTGCATCTGTATGTGTCTGTCTGTATGTCTCTGTCTGTCTGTCTGTTGCTCTGTCTCTTTGTCTATCTCTCTGTCTGTTGCTCTGTCTGTCGCTCTGTCTGTGTCTTTGTCTGTCTCTCTGTCTGTCTCTTTGTCTGTCTTTCTGTCTGTCGCTATGTCTCTTTGTCTGTCGTTCTGTATATTCGTCCGTCTCTCTGTCTGTCCCTCTGTCTCTTTGTCTGTCTTTCTCTCGGTCTCTGTCTGTTTTAAATTGACTAATGTTTGTTAATTTGTTCCAATAGAGTTTGCTGTTCATTCATCATCATTTATTTTGTATAAAGTTAGGTTAACAAATGAAACTTTTGTCTTAAAAAATAGACTAATAAATGTTGAAATTACCATTTTACTAAGATTAATAACTGCTGTACAATTATTGTTCATGCATGCATGTATGTGTGTGTTTCTGTGTGTGTGTGTGTGTGTGTGTGTGTGTGTGTGTGTGTGTGTGTGTGTGTGTGTGTGTTTGTATGTGCGTGTGGTGTGTGTCCCCAGTGTTACACACAGAATGAATGATGATGGACCGTGTGATGGCTGTTATAATAATCTGAGGTGAAGAGAGAAGATGTTTAGGGGAAATGTTTCCTAACAAGCTCCCAGCTGTCTGACACTCAGACCGGTCACACCGTCCCAGCGCTCATTAACTCACACACTTCACATTACAGAGGACAGATTCTGTCTTATCTTAAAGAAACCACACACGCTTACAGCAACATTACCTGCTTACTAATCTACACACAACATATTTACACACAAACTCATCTCATAACACATCCACTGACTGTTTGTCTACACTGATCTTGATTTTCACACCTAAATATTTAACAAGCTTCTGTTTGATTGTCTGGGCACTACTAACAGGCAGAAAACACGCTGATGCTCTCCTGCTATATAATTATTAGACATCAGAAGATACACACCAGCTTCAGCAACATTCACCCGTGAGTCAGAGATCTTCCAGGGTTTATGTCTCAGATTAGCTGTTGAGATTTAATGGAGGTTTCAGTTATGTTATGAGAGCATTCACACACCACCCCGAATCCAGATCAGTTTAATTTACCGTAATGGATTTAAAAAATTAGGCACAAATAGTTGTGTTTGATGTGTTGTGGCTTTAAACCTAACATACTCTGGTCAGATATTTCATTCACATTGCTCTCATATTGAAATAGTGCACAACAAATGCATTTTTATTGTCCATTTGCTTTTATTATCATCTTTGGGAGAAACAGTTGAGATCTTATTTTCCAATATTTAGGGTGTGCTGTTAAATTGTCAGTATGTAGAGAATGAAGTTGTTTATGAGGAGAATAACTAACACACATGTACAACATGATATTCTTATAATTAACGGCTCTCCACAGTTTCACATTTTAATTGCTCCTGCTAGCGGATGTGTCGCTTCTCTGAGGGTGTGAAAAAATTAAATGAGAAATATTCTGTGCAGTTTTTTGTTTGTTGGCTTTGCATTATGTGGACAGTTGTTTCCTTTCAGTTGTTTAGATATTAGTTTTCAAGAGGAGACTTTAGAAAGTTTGTGTGTTTGTGGAAAACTGTAAAGCCTTTTCACACAGTGAAATACACAGAAAATCTGTCCGTGATGGTTTGATTTTTGGTTCATTCACACGGCCAATGATTTTCAGGAATCTGTGCATGCATTCCCACACATACCATAAAGATCCCATAAAAACACGTGACGTATTTCAAGTCCTGATGATTCATGTAGATCACAGATCTCCTCAGAGACGGACACAAGTCTTCATATTAAACCTGGAGTAACACTAAATCTCTCTCTCTCTCTCTGTGTGTCTAATGAGAGGTCGTGTCAGGCGGTGTGGACTCAGTAGTGTGTTTCTCACTAATCTTGTGGGTGTGAGAGTTGAGGATGTGAGCTGTGTTATTAAGGCTGTTCTGTAGATGACACAGCGTTTACAGAGACATACGATCCTCCTGAAGCCCTACAGCCGCTCTCAACCCCTCATCTGAGGTCAGGTGTATCCAGAATCTTCACATGAGACTAATGTCAGTCTGATCTATCAGAGCAAGACACAAACAGACCTCTCATAGGTTTGAAATGATGTTCTTTTGTAACATCTGAGCAGCTATGGATGCTTTTTAATGTACGGTACTAAATGTCTTTTACAAAGGAGCAGCTTGCCAAAAATTTCCCAGGTGACAAAGTAATACACTTCTATAATGTACTTAAAGTGCTCTTTTTCACACACTTATTTTGTACTTATTACACGGCTCTCTGGAATGCTTGATTCTGATTGGTCAGTTGAGACATTTGCAGGTTCGTTCTTTTCAAATAATAACCGCTCCAAAGTAATAACGCATAGCCGGTACTACTTGTACAATTTAAATCGCTCCGCGCCAATAAAGATTACTGTTTGGTGCCATCTTGTGACAAACACTGGACAACCACAACATTTTGACATTCATTTTAACATGTACGGAAAAAACAAAACATTTAAACAGTGGATAGAAGAACGAACAACTACAAGACACAGACAGCTACTGAGACTGAACTTGACAAAATAGAGCATGACAGCTACGAAGCCAACACACAAAAAAATACAGAATGGGCATTAAAACTTCTCAAAGACTGGCTAAAAGAGAAAAAAATGGAGACAGACAAGTATGAAGCAGAGGATCTTAATAAGGTATTACGATCATTTTATGCATCTGTGCAAAGTTTCGCGGAAGGATAAAAATGTTAATTTAAAACAAATATGCCAATAAAATGTTTCAAATTCATATTCATGTCCAGTTTTTTTCTTATGTGACAAGTAGCCGTGTGATAAGCGGGATAATGTAGAGTCAGCCGGTAGTTATCGGGAAATAAGCCCCTTCAGTGTGATACAAGACCCTCCGCTTCACGTCGGGTCCTGATCACACTGTCGGGGCTTATTTCCCGATAACTACCGGCTGCCTCTACATTATCCCTTACTTAATACATGTATACTTCAATTCTTCTTTAGTACACTGCAAAAATGTCTGTAGAAATGACAGTATTTCTGTTTGCCAGTAACTTACTGTAGATTTAAATTGATGTTATTTACTGGCAACAGTTTGTTCAAAGTGAAATGAATATTAAACATTAACAAGTCTTTAACTTTACAGAATAAAACTAAAATAACAGACTCATGCAAAGCATTCTGGGAAAGAAAATCTGAAGGATAAACAGAAAAAGGTTGATGAGGATTTTGGTTTCCAGAAGGGTTAGGGTTGAGACACCATGAATATGAACTAAAATGCACTTTATACATACCTGTACCATGTCTGGATAAATTTTTTTTTATAAAACTTTAGCCCAAAAATGGTACCTAAAAACTTTTTTTACATAGATTTTTTAGCACATTTTAGTTCATATTCACAGTGTCTCAAAATAGCACTTATGTTCATATGATTATCTTAAGAAGTACTAAAGAAATTTTTTTTTGTATATTAAGGACAAAAATTAGTGCTGGGAAATAGAGCACTTAAAGTATGCACTTCTATTTCACGGCTTTAGCTACAGTAGGGTTTGAACCTTCTGTGAATGAAAAGAGGGTTTGTGTGTGTTTATATTGTGTGTTTCTGTGATTTTATGGTGATGGTTGTAAAACTGTTTGTGTCTTTGCTCTCTGTTAAGGAGACAGAGCACAAGTCAAGTGTCCGACTGAGATTTAGTGGAATAAAGTGTGAAATGATGTGGGGTTAAAACAGAGAGATCACAGAGGAGATCGCTGAGAGGAGGGAAAGACACAACGAGAGAGAGAGATTTCAAATTGTTTCCAATACAGATTTGTGCAAAACTTGAGCGTTATTTTCTAAATGTCAAAATGGACGTTTGTGAAATGACGGCATTTACATTAATTGATGATGGGCGACTGAAATGTATTTTTTTCCTCTTGTGATAAGTCATTCCAATTATCACGTCGACTGATGTTGGTAAGTTTACTTATATCACATCCACCGCACCAGGCATTATTTTTAAACTGCACCTATTTCATTGCTAAAAACAATGTTATTTTGTGCATTTGGTATGATACAATGTGTTCGCGTGGTTTATGGATAAAAAACACATAATTATCCACATACCGTACATTTTTGTAGCTTCAGATTTCTCTCTCTTCCTGAAACACAAGGATTTGAAAAGCTCTGTGTCCCTGTTTGGCCAGCTAATCTGTAGGTTGTGATTAGCCTGAATACCTCTGACGTCACATGGAAATGTGACGCTCCTTACCATTTTTAAAAGATTCGGTTGCTAACAGGAGTTAACTTACAGGCTGTGAGTCAGAAGCGGGAGGAATTATGATGATGTCGGTCTTTACTACATCACCAATCCCAGGAAGTAAACTGTTGCCTTCTATCTGTGTGTTAGTTGTGGTCTAAGAAAAGAGATTTACGTTGGAGATGATAACTCGCGTCCGTGTTTACTTTGGGGATTATACCTTTTGCATATCATTAACTTAGGAGCAGCAACATATAGGTGTTTCTTGGAGGTAATAATAGTACATCATATTTAATCAAGAGAGATGTAGAAGTGTTAGCCAAACATTATTGGCAAGAAAAGCCTCTTATAGTTGGGAGCAGACACGTATTGAGGTGTTTCTGAGAGGTTTTAGTTCATATCGCTTAATCCTTAAATAATGATTATGTGACTTACTTACATCAGGAGACATGAAAGTGCGAATAAACTGTTTGCAGATTTGCAAAATAAACATTTTCCAAATTGCCTGAAAAACCACCTCATGCGAGCATAAAACGTTTTTGCCATATATGGGAGGTTTTGGGAAATGTATGTGTTTCCATTGGCCATATTTGCAATGTTCATTTGTGCAATTTGAAGGGTATTGGAAACACAGCTAGAGAGAGGTATTGGAAAAGCATTTTACTTGCATTTGTGTTTTTTTTGTAAATTGTAACTTGGGGGTCTCCTAAACAAAAATATTAGTATAGAGCCCTGAGAGAGAGAGAGAGAGAGAGTCAGTGGTCTCTGTCTGCAGGGAGCATCTCTGTCTTGATGATCATCGCTGATCTCAACGTTTGCTCTTCTGACTGTGTCTTACTCGTATTATTTCTCTCTCTCTCTCTTTTTCTCTCTCGCCCCCCAGGGAGTCACTGCTACCTGTCAGCGGTTCTGCCTGCAGGCGGCTGATCCAGGGAAGAGGAGGGGGGCGCTGCTGTCACCGTGCCCGCTGGAAGAGTCACCTTTCTGGGATATGAATCCTAATGAGGTGGGGGGGAGCCAAGACAGATGGGGTGGATTGGAGGTCTGACATGCCAGCGTGCCGCTGAGCTGCCAGATTATTTTTGGTCATTTATAACTACAGTTACTTAAAAATACTTTGTTATGAAGCCAACAAAGGCACAACACCTCACACACACACACACGCTGAAATATCTAATGAATACATTGATCTTATTAATACCAGGGTGAGCGATTTCACAAAAGTCTTTTATCACTGTACAAGTAATTTTACATCACAGGTAGTGGTGTATGTAAGAATGATACGTTATTCTGTAACTTCTTGATAAACGTATTTAAACCCTTAATGGAAGAAATTATTCATTGAATTTGCTTAATTCTTTTAAGGTAAGTTGCATGCAATTTAATGTTTTAAATGTAGATATATGCATTTCGTTGAACTTTTTAGTTCCCTTAGCACAATTCAATAACTGATAGATATCAATGAGACTGATCTCATCCTAAGCAAATGCTCGACTCGTCTGCACAATGTTTACCATTTAAAAACCCAACAACAAAAGAGAAAAACTCTTTTTAATACTAATATAACAACATACTAAAAATTAACAAGTCCCCCTATTTTCTTAATTAAAATGCATTAAAATAGCACTTTATTTTTCATTATTCAGTCTCAGGCAAAGCATGCTGGGAACTGGAAATCTCCACCCAGTTTTAGTAATATTACTTTAATACACAAATTATTAATGTAGTCCCAACTCAAATGTGTCATGTTCACATAGGTTGATTTAAAACACATGTGATATGCCTAGAAACACGTAATGTTTTTAATTTGAACTGAAAAAAGCGATATTGTAAACGATTAAATGCGCAAATTGTAATTTACTTTCCCACATGCTGTTTTAAATCTTTATGTGTTTCTTTATTCTGTTCATAAATGATGGTAAGCACACAGTTGAGGGTACCAATTGACTTCCATAGTAGAAAAAACAAATACAATGGTATCGTCAACTGTGTGCTTACCATCTGTGATCATAATATCTTTTTTTTGTGTTGAACCGAATAAATAAACTCACACAGATTCAGAACAACATGAGGACTTTAGTAACACAGTGTGTTTAAACAGATACATTTTGTACAACACTTTTTATGTTTTTATTATAATACGTATTGTGTAAATATATAAAGACGACTTCTCTCAGCATTAATCAGATATTTACAGTAACTTCAGTCAGACAGTCGCACAGTACTGTTACAGTTGTGATGTGGATCGCTCTAAGTCGGGTTGAGGTCTGAAAGTTTTGTTCATCCGTTATTGGTACCTCTGTGCTATGGGTTATTGTCCTGCTTTGATTTGGCAGAATAATAATTTACATTCACCAAAAAAATGTCCTGATCTGTCAGTGACTCTTTGTGTTATTTCTTTAAGCAAACTGTGTTTGTGTTGGTTGAAGATCTGTTAAAATTATTAATTCACGCCGTAATCTGTGGCAAAACTCAAGGGTCACATGCATTACACTATAAAAATGGCTGTGTTATTTTTAAGCCATGTTGGGTAAATATTGGACAGAACACATTCTGAGTTAATAATGACCCGATGCTGGGTTAATAATGACCCAATGCTGGGTTAACAATGACCCGATGCTGGGTTAATAATGACCCGATGCTGGGTTAATAATGACCCGATGCTGGGTTAATAATGACCCGATGCTGGGTTAAAAATGACCCAGTGCTGGGTTAATAATGACCCAATGCTGGGTTAACAATGACCCGATGCTGGGTTAATAATGACCCGATGCTGGGTTAATAATGACCCGATGCTGGGTTAATAATGACCCGATGCTGGGTTAATAATGACCCGATGCTGGGTTAAAAATGACCCGATGCTGGGTTAAAAATGACCCAGTGCTGGGTTAAAAATGACCCAGTGCTGGGTTTGAAATGACCCAGTGCTGGGTTTGAAATGACCCAGTGCTGGGTTTGAAATGACCCGATGCTGGGTTTAAAATGACCCGATGCTGGGTTAAAAATGCCCAATGCTGGGTTAAAAATGACCCGGTGCTGGGTTAAAAATGACCCGGTGCTGGGTTAAAAATGACCCAATGCTGGGTTAAAAATGACCCAGTGCTGGGTTAGAAATGACCCAGTGCTGGGTTTAAAATGACCCGATGCTGGGTTTAAAATGACCCGATGCTGGGTTAAAAATGCCCGATGCTGGGTTAAAAATGACCCGGTGCTGGGTTAAAAATGACCCGGTGCTGGGTTAAAAATGACCCGGTGCTGGGTTAAAAATGACCCGGTGCTGGGTTAAAAATGACCCAATGCTGGGTTAAAAATTATCCAATGCTGGGTTGATGTTACGCAACCATGGGTAAATTGTAACCTAGCAATGTGTTCTGTCTAATATTTACCCAACATGTCTTAAAAATAACCCAGCCATTTTGCAGTGTACAGTTTTTGCATCAGATGAAAGGCAAAATGTGCATACCAAATCTCACTTTTCTGTGCCATTTGTAGTAAAACTCGTGTAAGTAGTGTTTTAATTTAAAAAAAGAAAGTGTACTTTAAGTACCCGAGTGATGCGCTCATTCAGCCAAATAATTGAAGTGTGTAATGCTGGACACTTCATGTGGGGCTATCAGATCACGTAAAAGGAAAGTTCAACTGCGGAGTCGATTACACTTCGGTTTGATGGTGACTGGGGTTATTTTGGACAACAAATAACACTGACATTAGATTTGATTTTTTACTGACTTGCATTCTACTTTAAAGCTGACTTGTTTGCCATTACTTATTGTTTGTGTTAGTAAAATTCAGTTATGTGTTTCATTTTGGATGATATTCATATACAGTACATGGTTGGGTACATAGTGAATAGTTTAAGTACATTGTATGACATTTGGGACACGGCTAAAGATTCTCAAGAGTTTATCTAACCTACTCACAGTCTCCATGTAAATATTGACTTCTTGAAAAAAATGGCTCTAAAACTTTTGTGAGGAGCACAGATTAATGAGAAAAACCCTGTAGAAATCACTTCTCTCTCTCTCTCTGTCAGTGAGATATAATTTAATCTCATCCCCTTCCTCTACCTGACACCCATTACATGTCACTATCTCAGCCAGAAAAATATCTGCCTGAATCGCATTAAAATGACAATGATATAATCATAACTCGTCTAAACATCCCGCTCGTGCAGCGTGGAATCCATCTGAATAAACACAAGCAGATGACAGATCCTCCAATCATATTAGCCGGCCGCAGCAGGAGAAATAAAGAGATGTACACGCCCGGCGGGAGAAATGAGCCTTTTACACAAACAAAGACACTCATTAAAGATGTGCCGCCCTGCTTCACCCCATCTTAGAAATCACACACACACACACACATACACATTGCGAATATAAACTCTTAACATCCGACTCGGGAGGTCCGATTACAAGTGGTCATCTGACATTAGCATGGTTTCAAACAGGTCCTGTGATTCCTTGCTGTTCTTGTATGGAGTCTTTTATTTTGTCACGTCTTGGATGCTTTGTGTGTCATGTTGATAAAGTGCTTGGCACATTAAAGCCGCCAAAAATACTTGCATATTAATCTTGTTGCTAAATTGATGTCGCTATTTTGTGTTATTTTAGTCGAGAGCTTTTATGAACTGATGTTCGTGATCTGTGTCAGTTCATGTTTATATCACACATGAAGTTTTGTCTAAACCATGTCAGAATAGATTAGTGTATGTATAGATTGAGCGGATCACAACACATTTTGGCAGATTCTAATTCAGGTGTGAAGGCCTTTTCTCATTTCTTCAGTCTCTTCACACAGTAAACTGTACACACATACACATTTACATGAGGAGATGTGAAAAAAAAAACGAACACACCTTGGCTAAATGTGATTACTGAAGTTTCAGTGCTTTACTTTTTTGCGTTGACGTGTTGTTTTAAGAAAACTTTTAACAGAGTTGTCTTTAATATTAAGCTGTTTTTTATTTCACCAATAGATGAAAGAACTCGCACAACAACATGCCATGTTTTTTTCCTTAGCTAATCGATAATGCTGATATAGTTTATATTTCCATAAAGTAAAGGTCAGCAAAATGCAAATGTAAGTTTCTCATCAAAACTGGGCAGGACTGTATGCAGAGTCTCAAAAATCATTTACTTTATTTGACTTCATCTACAACTAGTTAAGATTCCAACACCAGACAGACATTAAAGTGACTAAAGTTAGTTAGAAAAATACTAGCCACTTTTTTATCAGAAAGCTCAACATAATTTTAAGGATGCTTTATTTTGTGTTCCAGTAAATTGAATTTTGCTTGTGTTGTTTGTAGATTGTGCTGATGTAATTACTGTAGCAGTTTAGCTCTGTCATTGTGATTTACTGGCGACAGTGCAGTTTAGTCCTAAACAAGGAATCTTTAACACAGTGCAATTTTCAATTAACAAAGGAGAAAATCTGACCATCTTCAGCACTACACTAATGCCAAATGAATCGATATATTCATGGCGGTTCACTTGTTCAATTAACTGAACTTATTGGCTTGTAATGTTATCGTAATATTGCTTATATCTAAGTGTTCAAGTCTTGTGCTGAAATGCTTTATGTAGATGAAAACTCTGTGAATGAATAAACACGTTTATATTTCTTCTTAAATGCACAATTCTACTTTGTGATCTCAACACAAAGGTAAACCTCCACTTTAATTATTAAATTGTCATTCAAGATGTTTGACTTTTTGTTCAATCTAGAAGAAATTACTTTTTTTGAGAAAAACATGCAGGATTTTTCTCCATATAGTGTACAAAGGTCACGCATGACGTATTTAAAACTACCTCTCCAGTGTTTACATGTGTGGAGAAAGAGGAGCGTTCAGACATTGTCTTTGTGTCAATTTATTGCTTAAAATGGTCCGCAAGTGTGCGTTTCACATAAGTAACGTGACCTTTCCACCCTGGCGTGTCACACAGCTAGTGCAAGATGTGAATTTGTGTTTTAAAAGTTTTCCTCAAAACAAAGTAATTTCTTTTCGACTAATAAAAGAAAGAAAGAAACATCTTGGATGACTTAGGGGTGAGTAAATTATTGGGATTTTGTTTTTATGAAAGTGGAATATTTCTTTAAACACTTTGTACAGCAATGATTCAGCACACACTTGACCTACTGTACACAAAAGGTACAGAGACCAACATTGCAAACATTGTTTGCGTAGGGCAGATTTTTTTATATCTATGACAAAAAGTATGAAATTAACTTACTTGTCCATTTGGCAAACACTTAAAGGTACAGTGTGTAATTTTAAGAAGGATCTCTTGACAGAAATGCAAAATAATACACAAAACTATATTATCAGGGGTGTATAAAGCCCTTTCATAAAGAACCGTTATGTTTTTATTACCTTAGAATGAGACATTTTATCTACATACACCGAGGGTCCCCTTACGTGGAAGTCACCATTTTGTGTCGCCTTGTTTCTACAGAAGCCCTTAACAGACAAACTTTTTTACTAAGTTGTCTCCAACAATTACATGTTTTTACGGTGGCAGCTACCATAGCTTTTCTATGCGTTTCAAAAGCTAGGGATGAGCAGTGGACTGAGCCGTCGGTTGCAATTCGCAACCTCACCACTAGATGCCGCTAAAATTTACACACTGCACCTTTAAAGTGACTCGCATCGCATTTAAAGGGACAGTTTAGAGAAATGTTTAATTTACCCCATGATTTACTCACCCTAAAGCCATCTGAGATACACATGACCATCATCTTTTAGACAAACACAGTTTCAGTCATTTTAGTGAATGTCCTCGCTCTTCAAGCTTTAACGCGGTACAAAACAGGAGCCAGCGAGCAACTTCTGACTTTGGAACCTATGTCCATCTATCCTTCACTGAAGTTATCCACATGGCTCCAATGAGATTAGAAAAGCCTTCTGAGGTTAATCGATGCCATTTTGTAAAAAAACATCCATATGTAAAATATAAAAACGAAAATAACTTGCTTCCATTAATGACGCCATGTTGTACTCCTCTGCATTCACAAGAGAGTATCTGCATATATTGTGTAGGGATGTAGTGGCATGACAAATGTAGAGGCACAGAGCAGGGATCAAAACCACCACGCCAGTCACAAGTTAAAAAAATTGTGTAGGATTTCAATATAAAACAAGAGAATATTGACTTGTCCCTATCTGTAGATAAAACAACTTACACCACACGGTTCTTGCGGGAGCCTGTTCTCATCAGATCTTACACATTGTACGCTATGAATAATGCGCATCTTGGTTTATAACATTTTAAATATGCATTTTCTTCTTACAAAATCGCATTGATTACCCGCAGAAGGCCTTTAATAACCCCCTGGAGCCGACATTCACCAAAATAACTGAAATTGTGTTCATGTGAGAAATGATGGACACATGTATCTTGGATGGCTTGAGTGTGAGTAAATTTATTTTTTATCAAACTATCCATACTGTATATTTTATCTGAATGTGTGTTCCCTGAGATTAAACCCATGACTTTTGTACCGCCAACTGTATGCTTACCCATCGAGCTACAAGAACTTATAAAGCTTGGCTTGGCTACACAGAGCAGTGAGATTCATACTTAACAGTGTTGTCATAATAAGAACATGACAACAGTTATGCTTTTCCGTTCCATCTAAGAGCAGAACAATTATACTGCACAAAATGAATGTAAAGCGTAACATACAAAGATATTAAAAGTGGAAATATGCTATTGCTTGTGCTTTAGTATGGAGATGCGTGCGCATTGCTTCCCTCTTTAGTATTTGTCAGGTCGTATTTATCCATTTATGGTACACAGACTGCTGGGTAACTCTGTCAGAGAAGAGCAGAGCGCGAGAGAAAGATGAGGGGATGTGTGAGAAAATTGCGCTCATTTTTCCTGGGCATGTTCATTCATTTGTGGTAACTTCTCTGAGAAATAGAAAGCGTGCGCTTTAGCAGACCGCCAAATTCACCTGCCAACTTCAATACTGCGCGAGCCGCCACCTTGCAATGGAGACGAAACCAACTGAACATTTATTTCAATGTTCCAAAATATGTATCCATGAAAATAATTGACTTAGAAAATGCAATGAAATGTTTCAAATTTGGAATTTCAGCCATCTTGGCAACACTGGAGGTCTACACGCTTCCTGTAGGCTTAGAAGAGGAAAAAACTAATTTTTCATTAAACAGTTTGCATTTTCTGCTTTCAGTAATCTTTCCATAGGTCGTATGTAGCCATTAATCATTAATGTGACTATTACTGCATGTTAAAGAGGCTGACGGTCGGTGTTTTCTGCCAGTCATTCGCGAGGGGGCGGTGACGCGCTTCAGTATTCGCGCTCTGTCGCGTCTGCAATCTCTCACCTGCTCCTTATGATGGACATCAATTTCTAGGAAATGTTTAGTGAGGATTTTCTGTTGGAATGTAGCAAAGTATCATACTGTATAACTCTCTCTCTCTCTCTCTCTCTCTCTCTCTCTCTCTCTCTCTCTCTCTCTCTCTCTCTCTCTCTCTCTCTGTCTCTCTCCCTCTCTCTCATTTAAGATATAAAAGATGGTTTTATAAATTAAGAATTGTGAAGAAAAATTTAAGTAGGCTTATATTTAAACTGAGATGCATTTTAAAGCAATTCCAAACTGTGTCTTGTCACGCGACCATAGGTTTAGATGAATTAGTTGTTTAATTGTGACAACTTTCTGCTGGTTGTAAAACAATCTTAATGTCTTATGATAAAAATATAAGAAGTCTGATAACTTTTGGCACTGTGCGTACCAGTACGCATATAATGTGTTGTTTGAGCTGATCCAGAGGTAAAGAGAGAGAGAGAGAGAGAGACGATAGAGAGTAGTCTATATACTGAGCGTGCGCCTGACGCGCTATAGAGAGAGAGAGTTTCTTTTAAAAACACCAAACGCGAGCAGTAATGACGGCATTTTACGCGCGCGCCACCTGACAGCTGAAGTTGCCGCAACAACTTTTTACCTCTGTAGGGCTTAAAACCGGACTGGATGTTCACTTCACTAATGAGAAGAACACAGCTTCCCTGCTTCATAACGAACACCATATCCTCTCCGTTACTATTACGCGGGAAACACACAGACAGTTAAAGCACGTGCCTCAGGTCGGATGTGTTCCGGTCGGTGAGTTGTGTTCGGTATATGTGACTGAACGGGACCGCTGTTCGGCTGGAGGTCGTGAATGATGCGGCTGCTCTGTTGGAGCCTGATGCTCTTCATCCAATGGATTCTGCGACAGGTACGAGCGCGCTTCTCTCACACTTATCACAGTTTCAAATCAGACTTAACCAAATGTTACTACTGTAGATGAGGATTTCTTGAAACTCTTTCCATTACTTTCCAATTCAGCAGTTTTTGTGCTTGATAAAGTCATTGCGCGTTAATGTATTCATTCAAAAAACAGAAAGGTGTGAAATTCTGAAATGTGATCGCAGGTGAGGATTCAACTCCTAACATCTGCGATGCGCTTTCTCATGAAATACAACACAAAATCTGCCAGCATCGATACTTCTCGTCTTATAATATTCACAGAATCGTTTCTTTACGCAGAGTAAGGTTTACTATCTATCATTTATTTGTGAATGTGCGTGAAAAAGTGCTGTTTTTTTCTGCAAACCAATTGAATATTTAATGAAAATGTAGTTCAAACTGACTCTTCGTCACTGTGCCATGTAAATAACATTTATCATAATAACTATAATGATTATTCCCACACAGAGTTGGGTTTTATTGAGAAAAATTGCTGCAATCTACCTAACAGTCATGCATTGGAGATTATAGCCATGCCCCTGTGTTTCTGATATACTGACCTGTTGGTGTTTGTGCAATGACCTAATATAAAGGGCTTTTGCAGATGACAAAGTGTTTTCTTTAGATGCGTGCATTATGATAAATATTTGTTTAAAAAAGTGGTTTCCCCACTTCACAGAAATAATGTAATCTTCCTAAATTGATACCATCAGGCAGTTCAGAGGGCTGTGAATGTCTAACAGATATTATGTGTTACCTGAAATTAAACATTTATGAAGTTTTGTCATCTGATGTTATAATATTAACCTGAATCTTTCTCACAATTATCTGAGAATGCCAATGTTTGAGATGAAAGCTTTTTTGTGGTAATACAAATACAATTTTCTGATTGTCATCTGGTTGGACATCACTTCTTCAAACAAAGATATCTTGCAGACAAAAATAAATTCACACAGAGTGAAATCAAATAAAACACATATTATTGTATGAAGCTGCTTATTTTTTAGACTTTGAAAAAAAAAACAATAAGAAAGGTTAGGCATGTTAGGGATATTTTTTGGCATAATGTTATTAATGATCCCATTATCTTGCGCTGTAACTATGATCATGTCATAATGACCCAACAGTAAATCTAGCTATGCGTTGTACTGGCATCCACCCGGCACACAGAAATATAGTTTGAGTCTTTTATGCTTTATGATTTCGTCGTATTAATGTCTGTATTAGGTTCTCCACTGTGGTATAATCTCATATTTAATTCTTAGATACTAAAGGAGCCATACCCAATTCTTTACGTGATTATTGAGAAATATTTTACCTTCTGTTCATCTGAGAATCTGTGCAGATTTTTTACTTTAAAATGTTTCTATTTTAATGTTTGTTCCCATAAGGCAACTCTGTACGAGATGCGTGCACAAACGTCTTTGAATTGTAGATTTTTTAAGTAGATTTTCATGTGGTAAGTGTGCTCGGTGGAGCAGTGTTAAAGCATTTGGAAATGAGTGCTGTCTTATCTGCTGCTAATAAATGGATCTAATTTACAAAGCTGTATTCAAAAAGTTGCAGCAGCAGGGGATCTCATCCAACCCCACCCGAGTGCTTGTGTAATCCATCATATTAATGTTAAAAGCAGACCACAGCACTGCCTTGATTTCTCACTTTAATATCTGATTGTGATTATATGATCAAATCACAGTGTGCTTTTATTAAACAGCACTGGTTAATGTAGTCATGCTTGTTTGACAGTAGTCTATCAGAATGTTTTTTTTATTGTCTTTTAAAGTATCACTGACCCTTTACAGTGTGATTGTGCTGTTTTGCATGATGCCTCTCTTTGATTGACAGCTAATGAAGGTTGCATATGATTATGTTATAGAGTTGTGATGGATGTAGAAACGTTAATGATGGTATAATTTGATGCATATTGAAGAGATCACATGGTGTGTGTGTGCGCACACGCACGCGTGTGTGTGATATGCATGCATGCCATGCACATTATTAATTTAGAAATCTACATTCCAATTCCACAATAATATAATTATTTGTAAATGGATCGTAATATAATATCAAAGATTTATATTTGCTGCTGTTTGTGTGCGTATGTTTTAGGTTTATGGTGTGTCAGTACATTGGCAGTGTCTCTGACTTAAAGTCTTCTCGTGGAC
Organism: Paramisgurnus dabryanus; assembly: GCF_030506205.2. NCBI lineage: Eukaryota > Metazoa > Chordata > Actinopteri > Cypriniformes > Cobitidae > Paramisgurnus > Paramisgurnus dabryanus. The sequence continues at coordinate 29,335,147 of NC_133343.1, read as the reverse complement.
TAAAGGCCTCAGGTTAAAGAGATTTTTAAATCTAAATGAAGAGTTGAAAAGCTTTACACTCTAAAAAATGCTGGGTTGTTTTTAACCCAGGGCTGGGTTAAAATGACCCAACTGCTGGGTTGTTTCAACATGGTTAATTGACAATAACCCAGCAATTGGGTTAAAACAACCCAGCAGTTGGGTAATTTTAACCCGGCAGTGTGTTCTGTCCAGCCCTGGGTTAAAAACAACCCAGCATTTTTTAGAGTGTAGGACTTGTCTTGTGACTTGAGAACAATGATCATCTTAACCAGTTGTAGAAAAGCAAACACATTAACTATACTTTAAAGTTCTGTTTGTAAAGCAGGGTTTTACATGAATGTGTGATTCTCTAGCATAATGTATATTATATAGGGAATGAATCATAGAAAAGGTTTAAAATCGTGAATTAAAGGGGACATTTCACAAGACTTTTAAGATGTTAAATAAATCTTTGGTGTCCCCAGAGTACGTATGTGAAGTTTAAGCTAAAAATACCACACAGATAATTTGTTATAAGATGTTAAAATTGCCACTTTGTAGGTGTGAGCAAAAAATGTCCTGGTTTTAAGTGTGTCCTTTAAAATACAAACGAGCTGATCTCTGTACTATGGAAGTGCCGTGGTTGGAGAGAGGTGCAGAGTAAGGGGCGATATTATTATATTAAGATCCCCTTCTGACATCACAAGGGGAGCCAAATATGACATTTGGCTTTAATGGGAATTGTGTTTGGCCAGTTTGACAGCACAGCTGCTTACAGAAGTTTTAAAGATACAGTGGAGGTTTTCAGCTCCCTCATCACACTTCACGACTTCTGTGATGCCCAGAATAACTGTGATATCCTACATTCATTACATTATTTATTGAACATCTACTTCATCTGTAAATAAGGCCAAGTGATATAAATGGCTGCTCTTGGTAAAACGTTTTTAAAGACGTGAAAAATGGAGAAATGATTAATGATGGTTTTGTCAACAACGCCTCTATAAGTGTAGCCTGTCCAAGGTCTTTCTTGGCGAACGCTTTATTCTGTCAGCATAACCGATGATGCAAAACAAGAACGACTCCAGATCTCTTCACCTTTATCGCAGATAGTCAGAAGAACCAATCTAATCCTCAATTCTGTTCTAACAACCCAATCAAAGGGCACCAATTACCCTAGTCTGCCCACCAGCTGCCTGAATGAACAGATGTATCATATTTTTCTGAGGAGGTAGATCGAATCTCCCCAGGCAATCTGAGAGAGAGCTGAAGCACTGGCCTCAACATCAGACCTTCCTGAGAGTGCCAGGAACGTCCTCGGCCAGCTGCCGTTTTGCCCGGCGAGAGCCCGGCCCGCTCCTGCGTCTCTGTGTCGGGTCCAGCCGACGTGGTGAGGTGCTTGTGAGCCTGGGGTTTTGGATGTCGAGGTCTGTAGGCACCGGTCCAATAAAACATCAAGATGCAGGTGTGTTACAAAAAAAGGAAACATATTTAGGGAAATGCATCTGTTTTTGTACACATCTCTAGTTAGAGGTCAATTGATAGGAGTTTGTCAATGGCCTGTGTTGATCTCTAGATAGCAGGGTAGACCACAGATTTGCCCAAACATCATCATCTGAAAGTTTAGCATTCAAATAAGAGATTAAGAAAAAGGTTTTCTGGCATCTGACCGTGTCTCCAGCATGGAGGAGTGTTTATAATTTTACACCCGAGCAGGTTTCCTCAGCGCAGCTCGCTGTCATGTCAAAAGTCACGCCGCACGCCACGTAATGGATGATACGTTACGTCAGATCGTTCCTTTTCTGGCTAAAACCTCTTGCACATTACATCTTCTAGACAAAAGGGGAGGAGATGCTAATAGATTATAATGTCGAAATGGGAATCGATTTGGAAATATTCCCAGCCACTCTCCCTGCCCACAAAACGAGTCGTGCCGTCGTGTGTTTCACTCGAGAAAGATTGCATCTAAAACTGTGTGACCAAATCGTAGCCTCCTGATTTAATATCTGTTGATTTACTAGTTGTTGATTTACAGTTAAGCTGATGTTTGGAATAAAGCAGTCGGCTGCACCACAATCTACTCAAAAAGGACCTTTTTTTTACTCAAAAAGGACCTAATTACAGTCAAACTATTTAAAGAGGTCAGAACTTATGTAATTATAGGGTTGTTTATCAAGTGAGGAACCCATATAGGCTGACAGCATAATAAAACAATAATGAAAAGAAACGTTTGACTAATAGTGCACATCATAAAACCAAAATGAGTTAAAATACACTGAATGCACGGTATGTCACTTTGGATAGAAACACCGGCCACAGGATTCAGGTCTGAGAATCAATCCAAACTGTCATGCAAAAATTCATTTGTGTTGAACCCCCTGTCTGTCATTTTTAAATATAAATAAAAAGATAGGCCTATTTTATTAGTACATATTGTAATGTCTTGACTATTCAGTTTTACAATTAAATGTAAATCGTGAAATATCGTGGCATGTTGAATACCACTAAAGGGTTGTGCGCATTACAGCGTGGACTTTATGTGACGCGCGCCCGTGCAGACTGATGAAGAGCCAGTCAAGTGCGCGTTCTCAAACCGTGCGCCCTGCTCGAGTCAAGTCACTGTAGTTGACTTTCACACACACATACAGGGAGAGAGAGAGTGAGTGAGAGTAAGAGAGATATATGGTGAAGATGCTGACGATTCTTTGTGTCTGTTTTGCATGTGATAATGAAGCCAGTGGGAGAAAGGGAGAGAAAGCGCGAGGCAGCAGATAGAACTACGCGTCCGAAGACGCGTGATGAGAGACGGCACGAGAATGAAAGCGAAAGATGACGAAGTTGGTGATGGTTTGTCCAAAATAAGATCGCAACGCTGCCCTAGTTAACAAATCATTAGAGATGCGAGCTGATTGGCAGAAACGTGTTTTCCTTATAAAACACTCACGGAAAATAGTTCACATCAGCAGGGACGCGATTTGCCCCTGATGCGCGCGCGCCCTCGTCCACACTGACCTGTCATTCTCATACTGTAAGTGCGCGTTAAAGAGTTTATTTGTCATTATCTTGCAACTTTACGTGCTTATGACTGTTATTTAAAACGCTCGTGTATTCAGAACAGATCTGGTTTACGCGTGCCCTTACGCGCGCCTGGGTTTGTCTCGTAGCGGTCAGACGGACCTTTGTGCTGGTTATGATTAATAACGACACACCTGCTGGAGATGTATGACTGTGGATTTTGTGCGTGTAATGAAATATTAGTCAGTAATCCGCGTGATGCTCAGCACTGTAACACGAGCGGGCTCAGGGTCAGAGCGCGCGCACAGGATTAGTTTTTATCATTTTTTTAATATCTCTCCCATGGCTTGTAATGCATTAATGTAGACACACATTGAATTTATTGAAGTGGGAGAAGGGAAAAAGGCAATAGTCTTTTTTGTGAAATAATGATCTGGGAGTGTAAGCAGTGCCTCTGGACAAAAAAGTATAATAATAATGACAAATAGAAGGATGAAAATCAGGCCCAAATCCTGCCGACGTACACGAGTATAAGGCTTTTATTAAAAATTTTAATATCAAAGCCCTTGTACCACCCGAATCAAATTATAATTTGAAAGAGGAATGAATAAAATGGAACAGAGGAACAGAAGTTTTAACATTGTGTTGTTTGAAAGAGAATTGATGGCCTGAATCCTCGTCTGTTATTCAGCAAAGGTGGTCATCTCCTCAAGACTCTCTGCGGTAATCATTAAACACCTATTAAAGATTATTCAGGACATGAAAGTAGAAAAACTCTTTCACACACACACACGTGTTTCATTTTTAAAGGGTTGTTTTGCCTCTAGGATGAAACCAAAGCTAAGAGAGATTAACTAATGTAAGTGTATTAACATTGACCAAATCAGATCTGCAGATCTGCACTTAAAATTTCTTCTTCCAGGAAAAATCAAATGCTCTATAGAATGAAGAAGTCCCTCCCCATATTTACCTTTTACCCTAACAAATCATGGCTCATATTCAATAAAAATACAAAGCCTTTATTGTGTTTCGGAAAGAATTGCGGCAATAAATAAATCTAGGAGATAAAATTATTATCCTTTAAACCTTGATTGTTAATCTTATTATGCTCAATTGAATGTGTTTCCAACTCTGCATCACTGAACTCGGATGAATTTTATTGTTGTTTACCATGAAAAGACAAGCAAGATAACTTCTCTCTCTTCACACCTCCATCTCCCTCTCCAGCATCCTCCCTTCCTCTCCTCCTCTTTGAAGCCGGTGTCTTTCTTCAGGCCTCGCTGCTGCCCCTGATTAAAATGGAGCCCATGTTGGAATAATATATGTGAGGCGAATGGCTTTGGGCCCGAGCCCTGAATGTTGTGTGAGTTTGTGTTTAGGGCATGAAGCTCTGGCTGCTGTGACCATCTCAAACTTCTCTGAGCCCTGAAGTGTGTGTGTGCGTGTGTTGGTGTGCATGCATGTGTGTATGTGTGTGTGTGTGTGTGTGTGTGTGTGTGTGTGTGTGTGTGTGTGTGTGTGTGTGTGTGTGTGTGTGTGTGTGTTTGAGGCCTTTGGTGGCTGTACTTGGATGGCAGACAGCAACTTGGAGTGTTGAATAATATAGTTGCTCAGCTTGGGTTTCTCTTAATTAGACTGAAGACTGCATCACTCTCTTTTAACTTCATCCAACTTTACCCAGAGGAGAATCTGTTCGCTGGGGTCACACAAGCCTGTAAAACATCTCACATTGTGACATATCTCAAATCATCCAATTCTAACTGTGCAATGTGAAATTTAAACATTACAGAAAGATTATAATTCTGACTTGAAATGAAACACTTGAAGTAATTTTAGGGGAGAGCAGGGGCGAAAGTAAAATTTTTCAGAAAAACTTAATTTTAAAAGCTAATGTTTTAGACAGAGATCTATTTTTGCTGTGGTCGACAACTCAAAAGTGTGGTCAACATTATCAGGTAGAATTTTGATCAAATGTAAAACGACGTCTGTATAATTTCACTTAAAACATAAGTAGTGAATTGTTACTCTTGACCCTGTCAGCTGGGACAAAAGTAACACACAAGTGGGTCAAAAGTAACTCAACAAAACAAGATTGATTTTTGTGTAACAGTTGTTTTTAGACATGACTATGATCTTGTTAATATGTAACTGCAAACATATTTTGTTGTTTATCTTGGCAAAAAATTATGAAATTACATTTTATTTTAAATTTCAGTTTCATCAAATGTTTCAAAAGCAACCTGACAGTACAAACTAAAATTGTTGAGAATTATTCTTTTTCAACAGTATAAACATATAAAATTAAATGACATCAAATTAGAATAATATACATTTTCAACATATACAACAGTTTTAGCAACGGGACAAAAGTAAAAATAAAGTGTTCGTCCCAACAGGACCTTCTCACATTTAAACCCAATTTACTTTTATTTTGAAAAACTCAGAAGTCAAACTTCAGGATTAGAGCACTAAATAACCTGTAGATTGATCAGTACTGTACACGTGAAACAGAAAGAAAAAATTACAGCTTTAGGAATTTACTTTTCATGGTTGAAAACTTTTCCTGGACGTACACGCGTGAAACGATGATGAAATGAGGTATTACTTGTCAGGTCTGTCAAGGGTTGTGTGATTTAGATGCTGTCATAGTTTGAAATTTAGATGTAGTCAGGACTCGGAGAAAATTGTTTTTGTTACTTCCTGCATTACTTTCACGCTGGTTTCTCTCTAATATTCGTGATGTTGATTAATTTACAATTCAAAATAATGAATATGTAAGTTATAATGTAAAGTCAACTAGTCAATAGCAGAAAAATGCTTGATTCTGATTGGCCAGTTGCAACATTTGCAGGTTTGTCATTATCAGATAACAACCACTCAAAACTAAAACTGACACACGGCTACCCGGATGCTGCAAATCATTTTGACAGGCAGAGTTTAATATTACACAATATTAAATATAATATGTATTAATTACATGACATTATGTTTACAAATGATTAAACCAAATTTTGTGTTGGTGACATTTGAATGTCTTCACTTATCCTAAAACTGAAAGTAAATGTGTTTTCCTCACAGAAGGTCTGCATTCGTTCAGCAAATAAAATGTTTCAAATCAATATTTGTTTCTTACCTTACTTATAAGGTAAATACAGTAGCTGTGTAATAAGTGTGATAGTGAATACAGTATGCAGTAGGCATGGGCCGGTATGAGATTTGGGCGGTATGATAACCTTAAGCAAAAATGCCACGGTTTCACGGTGTTGCAGTATTGCCAATGCAACACTAAAATGTGTTATTTTCAAATGTCTGCATATACAAACAACAACTTTTCAACTTAACACAATACATTTTATTTTAAAGCAACATACAACATGTATGCCAGGCAAAAATAAGGCCTTAAAATTAAAATATTCTTTCAAAAAAATCTAAAAATTATAAAATTAAATTAAAATATATTAATAATATTAAATGTAAACATCAAATTTATTATATGACTTAATTATTTAACTTAATTTTGAGTAAAAACAGCTTATACTTATCACATAAAATTTAAGTGGTTTTGAAACCTTGACTCTTTAAAACTTTGGTATACCTTGAAACCGGTAACCGGCCCATGCCTAATATGCAGATGGTTGTTATTGCGAAATAAATCCCTTCAGTGTGATAGAAACCCTTTGCTTCTCGTCAGGTCCTGATCACACTGTCAGGGATTATTTCTGCGATAACAACCGGCTGCCTATACATTAACCCTTACTTAATGCCTGATCATATCACACTGTCTACACATTTTCTGCATATAAGACATCACCAGGCAGTCTTGCAGCCCGACTGCTACTGCTACACCGTTACACCGTGTAGTTCTTGTCTGTTATCTACGCAAATGTATCCGTGTTTATCTTACACACATGAGCTGGATTGTGTCACATTTATTATTAGGTTTTTGTAAAGCAGTGTCAAGTTAATGTGTCTCTACTCTGAAAAGTGTGTCATGACAGGCCTACATTTGACATCATACTTCATCTATCTGGTGTTTGCGTCCTGTGTGAACTGCAGCAGTTTATGTAGACAGCAATGCAGATGTCATACAGTGTTTGATGATTGTGTTTTTGAGATTAATTTCATGTTGATTTTTGATTCTTGCATCAGACGATTTCACTGGCCATCAGCAAACCTCACAGCCGTAATAACTGATCTCAGTGCAGTCGGCAGAGTTTGTCATCCTGGAAAGGTGTGAAGATTGCTGCTGTTGAGCTAGCGGTCCATATGTTCTGTGATGAGTCCCTAAAGAGTCCACATGTGTTTCTTGAGTCTGTATGTGACAACCTGCACGTAATAATGACTGAGATAAAACATTATAACCTTTCACAAACAAATACATACTTCAATCAAATTTATATCTCATGTTTGTATTGAGCACAGACGAGATGCAGTAATATAAGATTGAAAGATTCATCTGAGGTTATTGCTTGTTGTGTTCTGTGCATGCACAACTGTTTACTGATCATGTAATCTGAGATTATAAAGAAACAGTGTTTTTAACCTTAAGCAGTCAGTACAGTACAGATAAATCCCTCATTCATGGGATATGCTTAAATTGTTTTCATTTTCACCGAATCAGTTTTGTGTCATAAAGAGTTATTGAATCACCAATACAAGGTACAAACCACAAACCAAAGTTGTCATTTAATCTATATCTGTATTTGACAAAAGCAATTTTGGCAACCCAAACCAAACAAACAGACGTCTGGCGGTTGTTAGTAAACGGCTGTCAACAGAAGTGTTGTGTGTTTCCGACAGTGAACGTGTTACATTGATACAGCAGGAGAGAAACGGACGAGTCCAATAGACATCACCGTATTAACAACACTTCTCTTCACTCCGCGTGGATTTCATGAATTTTCACGAGTAAATGTAGTTGTCAGTCCTGTAAACACTCAGAAGAGATGTGGCAAACGCTCGTGTTTTCTTGTAATGGGAGTGAAGTTATGAGAAATGCAGCAGTGAAACGTTCATCTCCTCTATGTGGTAGGAACATTATTTAAAGGCTACAGTTCCAGGGGGAACTATTAAAACTGTGCACTAATTAGAGGACTTCCAGAAGGTCTGAGAACAAGGGAGTTAAAAACAAATGAGTAAACAAAGATCCAGAAGGGAGCAAAAGACTTTGTAATACTCATTAGAGCTGCCCGAGAGAGAGAGAGAGAGAGAGAGAGAGAGAGAGAGAGAGAGAGAGAGAGAGAGAGAGGCCAAAGTGAACTATGACATAGCCTTGTCATTTCTGCAGTATACAGTACAGTACAGTAGTATGTATAACTGTGCACTGAATGTTGATTTTCTGTATGCACAAAATATCTGTATGACTTTAATTCACTGTGCATCATAACATGGGCCTGTTTAATAAATATTCGTTTATTTAAATGACGTTAATTATGATGTTTTGAAGTTGTATTTTTCCAGTTGTGATATGTATCGTATCGTGAGGCCCTTGCCAATACCCAGCCGTAGTATTGGGTGTGTTTTGGGCGTAACGTGCAGTAAACCAAAGAGAGTCTCAGCTCTCATCCCCTTTAAAAGCCAGTTGCGCTGGCGCTATGTCTAATCCCTATTTAGATGACAGACTTTGTAAACTGAAAAACTAAGCGGAGGAAGAAGATCCCCAGTTTAAGATTAATGTTAAATAATTGTGTTGTTTTTCACTTGTATTGAAATTAGGGATGCTAAACAATTAATCGCGATTAATCGTTAGCAGAATAAAAGTTTTTGTTTACATCACATATGTGTGTAAACTGTGTATAATAAATATGTATATATATAAATATGAACACATTCATGTATAATTTTAAGAAAAAAAATGTATATATTAAGTATTTATATTTATATATAATATAAATTATATATAAATATAGAAATGTATATACACATGTAAACATTTCTAAAACATATACATGCACGTGTGTACATTTATTTATACAAAGTTATTATACAAAGTTCACACACATATATGATGTAAACAAAACTTTTATTCTGCTAACGATTAATCACGATTAATCGTTAAGCATCCCTAATTGAAATTGTTAATTTTTTCGATTAAAACCTTTAAAACACGTTTTCTTTTAGTCATGGAAGTAAAAATAGCAGGCTTTTAATTGCTTTAAATGTATGGCTATCCAATATCATAAAAAAATTATTTACAAGTATGTAAGTAAAGGTTTGTACTCTAAAAATACTTTATTTGTAACAAACAGGAGATAAAGAATTTACAAACGTGCGGAGAGCCGTTTAAGCACTCGGACATGAGTTTTTAAAAAGCATTGCACCGGGTAAAAGAGAGAGCCCTAAAACTCTAAATTAAGGGGGACATTTTTAAGATGTCAAGTAAATTTTTGGCGTCTCTAGAGTACATATGTGAAGTTTTAGCTCAAAATACCCCACAGATAATTTATTATAATATGTTAAAATTGACACTATGTAGGTGTGAGCAAAAATATGCTGTTTTTGGGAGTGTCCTTTAAAATGTAAATGAGCTGATCTCTGGTTGGATAGTGCAGATTAAGGGGAGGTATTATTATAATAAGATCCCCTTCTGACATCATAAGGGGAGCCAAATTTCAATGAGCTAAAAATCTGTTGACAAAAATGGATAAAACATTCAGAATAACTACAAGGTGGACACATGCAATGAGTGACATTAATTTACCTTTACTACAGTTTAAAAAGACTAAAAAACTGTACAGGTAATATTCAGCAGTACTGCATTACAAGAGCAAGCGCCAGTATTTCATTCTGAGGATGTTAATCTGTAGTATGATAATCTCTTGATGTTTTACATATAATAACTCCACTGCTGTTGTAAGAAAGATATCTGTATATGTACAAATATATGCGTGGTAAACACACAGCCATTAAAATAAATGATGACCGGGCTTTACATAAATGGCATTAGAGAGACGCAGAAATAGATGAACTGCTCTTCTATAACTCTTTCTGTTTCTGTGAATCCTGATTTTAGGAGAAGCTTATAAATGCTAGAAATTACAGTGTGCCGGAGAGAGAGAGAGAAAAAGAGAAAATTAAAAACATCCAAAAAATGAAATAAAGATGAGTGCTGTGTCGGGGCTGAGCCGATGGAATATAAAAGACAGAGTATGAAATATATATACTGCACAGGAGGCAAAGTGAATGCTAAGCCTGATGTACCTGCAGTCTGAGGCCTGGAAAGATCAAGCCCTTTCTATCCTCACCTCCTCCATGCAGATCTGTCTATCTGTCTCTCACCACGGCAACAACACCCAGCCAATGAAACTGACACCCAGTTTTAATAAGATCCCATGTTTTCTCCAGCTCCTGTAATGCTTTTATTATTGCACATTCACTCGCAGATGAAGAGTACGAGGCCAGAAGAAAAAGATGCTAAAACTATGTGCACGTTTTCATTATTAGCAGAGCTCACAGACAGGACATCTGCGTTTGAATCTGTTTTAGATTCAATCTGAAATCTTCATTTACATTCTTCATATGTGGACCTATTATAACATAATCATTATTTAAAAGTGCCAAAGAATGCATTGTAATACTATGTTAAATTGTTTTCTGATTACTACATAGAAGGTCTGTGACTTTGTTAAAGGGGACATGTCATGAAAAGGTGACTTTTTCCATGTTTAAGGGTTATAATTGGGTCCCCATTGCTTCTATCAACCTAGAAAATCTGATAAAGGTCAACACAGTAACTTAGTTTTGGTAAACCATTCTCTGCAAGCATGTGAAAAAAAATGCTTATTGAAATTTGGCTCCCCTTGTGATGTCAGAAGGGGATCTTATTATAATAATACTGCCCCTTGTTCTGCACTATCCAACCACGGCACTGACATTTAGTGCAGAAAGAAAATAATTGACAGCACAATTGAGTTTCAATTTCAACAAACTAGCATCATTGTGATCAGTGTTTGCATTTTAAAGGACACACAGCATATTTTTTACACACCAAGAAAGTCTTGTGAAATGTACCCTTTGAGTCTCAAAATTCACCAGAAACGGTTTTCCATGTTCATTTACAACCCTAGGATTTGTCTTTAGAATGAAATGATCTATTATTACTTTATTTGAAAGGGTGATGAATAATAATGTTGAGCTCTGCTCTGATTATCAAATGAAGATAAAGATTTTGAGGAATAATTAATTGTTTAGAGATTGTTAATGGATGTTTCTGAGTCAGTTTAGCCCAAACGTTAGCATATAGCATTAACTAGCATATAGGGTTAACTCAGCAGTCACAACTTTGTTTTTATCATTGTAACAACATTGTTATTAATTTAATGTGTAATTTAATGTTGGGGTGTACATCTGGACTGTAACGTCACAGTTGGTGTTATGTTGAGATTGGTCTGTTTTCCAGCAGTCTTGCGCATGCACGAGGTTTACTCATGATATGTCATTACCATGTACAGAACTCTTAGTATTCATCTATGCCTACATGAATAGAGTTTTACATTCTACGGCACCATTAATGACTAAAAATGGTTTAAATGAATTATTAAAACCGTAACCTACTCTGCTTTTCTTTCTGCATTACATCATTCAGGCGTGAATTTGAAGGATTCATCCACTGTTACTGTAGCATTTTTAAAATCTTTTCAATATTAACACAATCATTTAAAGCCAATAAACATCATAAAAGATTTCAGCCTTTAGTTTGTAGTGTAAGCTTCTTACAGTGGAGTCAGGGGATGCCATTAAATGTGTTCAGTTTTAATTGTTATAATTAATTGCAGTAAATGAATGTGTTAAATTGATAGCACTCATTTAAAACTATCAAGTAGACAACAACTCTCTAAACTCCAGAAGTAACACTTTCCCTTGATGATTTCTAATGTTAAAATCATCTAAAAATAAACCGGAGGGGTCAGGATAATGGAAGCTGAGGTTTCCCCTCATCTGCAGTGATCAATGGACAGAGATGTTTCAGTCATTGATCCGGAGCTTTCAGAAAACAAACCAGCTAAAGGAATTTATATGGACGCTCTTACTGAAATGGAAGAAATAATAATAATAAAAATAAAGGTGGGTGGATTCACTGCAGTAACAATAGCAAAATATTCAAGAGAGTTCTGCTAAAACATGACTATTGTATTGCAATAGCTACTGTAGTGTTGAATTAAATCATTAAATCAGAATCTAGGCTGTAGATGTATAAGATTTTATATTGGTACACTGTAAAAAAAAATGCAGCATTTTGGTCAAATGAACATTTTATTACGATATATGTGCAAAAGAGAGACGAAGAAGACAATTAACATAGACCTTTAAAGATATAATGACACTGATACACAAAACATTAACTATAATTTTACAAGTAAGAGTCCAGGTAATAGTGAACTGTAATCAAAAATGGTGAATGATGGGGTGCAAAGGATTATGGGTAGTGTAGTCAGGTGAGTGAGAGCAGATGATGGGGGATATATGTAACACATATATTTTTATGCTTCTTTCAACATGTTTTTACAAGTTATGTCAACTATTCAAAGGTCAAAACTAGTAGAAAATAGTAGGTTGAATCGACTTGCAAAACCAAGTTGTTTTTACAGACTTATAAGGTTATAAGGAAGTGAAATGGCAAATAATATACAATTATATACAATTAACTGTGTGAGATATTACCCGAGAGATAAAGGAATAAAAGTGTAGAAGAAAGAGAAGCACCATTGAGAACTGAAAGTTTGGTCTGAGATCAGGTAAAAAAGACAACAAAGAAGAAGAAGAAGAAGAGCGTAAAGTCAGGACAGAATCCAAGAGCATTTATCCATCCAATCAAACTGACCAATCAGAAGAGCACATTTAACCCCCGCTGTACTGGACAGAAGTGTTTGATTACTAATGGTCTTTCATGAGCACAAATGGACAGAGAAATAGATTCTGTTTCTGTTTCTCTTATACATACAACAGATCATCATTAACCTTCACTGATTGTTAGAGGAAAAAAGCACAATCATGTGTAACTGAGCTCATCTGATCGGAGATTAACTGTGTGGATTTGTACTAATATTCAGGTACAAAAGATAATCCACAGAAACCAGAGAGATTATACAGAACATGTTTGATTCCTAAATGAAATGAGAATCCTCTTTATGTCTCTCTAGATTGATTATAATACTATAAAGCTGTGTGTACACCGTCAGCAATGTTAAGTGTAACTAGTTACTAAGTAATTAGTGTAATGTGTAATAAACCAATGAGAGTCTCATCTCCTTACCCTTTAAAAGCCAGTTGCGCTCGCGCCAAGGCGGATTCGCTATTTCAATGGCAAAGGAAGACCACCAGATTAAGATTAATGTTAAAATTTTTTTATTGTTGGTTCTCTTTTGTTATTTCAGTCATGGAGTATTAAGTAAAATAAACCGTGTTTTAATTGCTGATAAAGTATGATGCATGATCACTGTAATCTCATACAGGTTTTTATAAGAACAAAGTGTTTTGAAAAATATTACGTTTGTTTTCATCTCACCATATCCAAAAGTCATAAACTATAAATCTGTGGGGTAGCATTAAAACAAATCTAAATAATGCAATATTAGCATATTTAAAACAAAAAACAGGCTAGAAGTGAAGCTGTTCATGTCTTCTGAAGCCTTTTGAAACCGGTTTTAAATAACATAATCAATATTGCACCATGACTTTAGACTTTAGACAAAGTTTTAGTTGGTCAGTGGTGTAGTCTATTGAAGTTGCCTTAAAATAGCAACGCGCCAACAATGTGCCTGATCATACCTAATTTTCAGACCAGAATGCATGGACGCAGAAATAGATGCAAATGTGATGCTGGACATGAAAATGATAACTGCGTCGGGTTGAACCTAGCAAAAACACTTTGCGCTGCATTGCACTGTGTGTATGATAGGGCCCTAGATGTACAGTATAGTGTAGTGTACCAGATCACAAACACACAACCAGCTGCAGTCACACTAAATCTGTGTTTCAGTCGAGAGAAAGAGAGAGAGAGAGAAAGAGAGAGAGAGAAAGAGAGAGAGAGAGAGAGAGAGCATAGAAAATCTTCTGTTTCATGCAAATGAGGAAGTGTTTTTCCATCAGTTTATGATTAAGATGGATTCAGAGAAATGTGTTATTTAGTTTTTATAGGAATCACTGCATCCATTACTGCATGAATGATGAAACTGTACTCAATTCAGAACTAAACAGACTTTGATCCTGGTTTATGTAACACAAGAATATGTTTAGATGTTTAGTGACATGTTTCAGTAATGACAATGTTGTGTCTCTGTCTTTACACAATCAATGGTTTATTTTAGAAGACATTTTTATATCGAGTCAGTAAAGTGTGTCCCAATGACTTACTATTGATAATCACTCAAATAAATTTTAATGCAAAAATAAAACCTTTTCTTAAATAAAACTGTTATTTTTTGCATTTTTTTACAAGACACACCATGACTCATTAAATGTGCCCATAGGTTTCCTTTACTTTTAAAATCCCAAAGTTTCCAGTAGAAATGTCAGAGTTTTTGTGTGTCTACAGTATGAGAACGAGAGAGAGCGAGGAATGATGTTACTGTGAAGGTCATCATTCTGCGGCAGTGCATTGTGGGAAATGTGCCCCAGTCAGATTAAATGTGTAGTTTGACTTTGGCCCAGAATTGATCACCTTAGTCCAGTTTACTCTCACTGCACAATAACCAGCGGCCCAAACACTTCACTCTTACTCTTTCATTCTTTTCTTTGTACTTTTTTTCTTCATCTTACTTTTTATTTCATCCGTTCATTCGTTCTTTTTTCGTTTATTCATTCTTTAGTTTTTTCATTTGATCATTCATTTGTTTTCTTTTTTGTTTCTTGTTTCTGTCTTTTGTTGGTTCGTTCTTTCTTTCGTTCGTTTGTTTAATCTTTCGTTCCTTTTTTCTTTCTTTTGTTCATTCTTTTGTACTTTCTTTTTCGTTTATTCTTTCTGTCTTTTGTTCGTACTGGTCGTTCTTTCTTTCTTTCTTTCTTTCTTTCTTTCTTTCTTTCTTTTTCTTTTGTTCATTCGTTCTTTATTTCGTTCTTTTTTTCTTTCTCTCTTTCTTTCTTTCTTTTGTTCATTAATTCTTTGTTTCATTCATAGATTTTTCTTTCTTTTTTTCTTTTGCTTGTTTGTTCTTTTGTTCTTTCTTTTGTTCGTTCATTCTTTGGTTCCTTTTTTCTTTCTTATGTTCATTCTTTTGTTCTTCCTTTTTTGTTTATTCTCTCTGTGTTTTGTTCATTTGTTCTTTCTTTCTTTCTTTCGTTCGTTCATTCATTCTTTCTTTCGTTCTTTCTTTCTTTTTTCTTTCTTTCTTTCTTTCTTTCTTTCTTTTGTTCATTCATTCTTCCTTTTGTTCTTTCTTTCTTTTTTCGTTTGTTTGTTCTTTTGTTCTTCATTTTTACATTTGTTCATTCTTTCTTTCATTTGTTTGTGAAACTTCACAGCAGTGTTGTATTTTTGTGTGTGTGTGTGTGTGTGTCAGTATATACCTGTCCTGATGTTGACCTGTCTTACTTTAATGTCTCACAGCTTGTTAGCGATGACAGCTCCTGTAGAATTCCCAAAACACGCACACATACACACGCACACACATGCAGATCCATCTGCTCAACATATTCATACACATTACAAATGTCCAGATTTGTTTCCTTATATGCAAGTGTTTGTTCGTGTGAACCGTCACTATTATGTTTATCTGTTGAGTTAGATAAGTCTTTATATTTAATAATCGTCTCTAAACCTCTCGGCTCTTCTATAGAGACTAAACTGCAGTATTATTTGCCCTGGGCACAGTAAATATTTATTTAGTCTCGTCAGTCTCGTATCTCGCCTTTAGATGTACTGTTGTGATAAAAATGGACAGGTAAGAGTATGTGTGTGTCCTGTGGCTTTGTAATGAGTGAATCTAAGCGTACAGCAGGACCTCACATATCCAGACATCATTAGATATAACGCTATGTGGCCTCAGGCCCTGCCAGCACTATTTCATCTGTAACTGAGCCGCAGATGTGACTGTCACGTTTTTATTCTCTGAATAATGCAGACACTCGTTTTAAAGCAGTGGGTGAGTTTTTCTTGAATTTGTTTGGCATGTCAATGTGTCTGTGTGATGTGTGTTATTTGTGTGTGTGTTTATTGTGCTGCCAGAAGTCACGGCTGCATCCCCCAGGTAGCGTAACCTTAACTGTGATGTTACAACCACCCATCTGGTGCACACAGACACACACACACACACACACACACACACACACACACACACACACACACACACACACACACACACACACACACACACACACACACACACACACACACACACACACACACACACACATGCATATATACATTCTCAAGCAATGTTTTCTTCAGTTTTTGTTTTGCTTAGCAAATCTTGTGTTTATGACAGATACTGTCTTTAATTCTGTAGAGATTATTTTATTATTACATGATGTATTTTAAAGAAATATTAAGAATTTGATTATGAATGCCTTGTTCAGTTCAGTTCAGTTCAGTTCAGCAAATTTATTTCAAGCATACAATGCAAAATGTACAATATGTACAACACAACAACAATTAAAAACAAAAAACAAAACAAAAACAAAACAAAACAAAACAAAAAAACTACTGATAAGTCAAGATTCATTGCATGCTTGAAAAGGAGTGGGCTGAAGTTTAGCACTTATTAATTCCCACCCCTCCTTCAAACTCTTGATACCTTACATTTCCTTACACAACTTATAAGTTACATTTCTTACACAACACAAACCCGTAATCTTCATGCATTTATACAATATGTTAGCAACAGGCATTCGGGCTTAACCAACTCATATTCCTATTTCATATTTTTATAACATTCAAAAATCATTTCTTTAAATCTTTTCCTAAATTGTTTTATATTTAGACATTTCTTAAGCTTCTCATTTAGGTTATTCCACAGTTTTACCCCTTGTATGGAAACACAAAAACTTTTCTTCCTACTATGTACCATTGGTAATATGAAATTTAATTTTCCTCTCAACACATACCCTCCTTCTCTCCAAGTAAATAATTTCTGTACGTTTTGAGGTAAATCATTACACTTTGCCCTAAAAAGAATTTGCACAGTCTGTAACTGCACCAAATCTTTAAATTTTAATAATTTAGACTCCATAAAAAATATATTAGTATGTTCCCTATAACCCGCCCCATGAATGATCCGTAAAACTCTCTTCTGTAAAATAACAAGTGGCTGAAGTGTTGCTATATAATTATTTCCCCATATTTCCACACCATAAATAAAGTATGGCAAAACTAATGAACAATAAAGCATACGTAAAGACTTCTTATTTAAAAATGGTCTTGCTCTACCAATTATTGCTATACTCCTTGAAACCTTACTCCTAACATAACTAATATGTGGTTTCCAATTCACTTTATTGTCAATAATAACTCCTAAAAATTTTATTTCATTGACCTTTTCAATGACCACTCCATTCATCTTGATTTCAATTTGCAAATCATTTCGACCATTTCCGAACATCATTAGTTTAGTTTTCTTTAAGTTTAGCGATAATTTGTTTGTATCAAACCATAATTTAATCTTCTCTAATTCCTTATTTGTCTCCTGCACTAGCAACTGTAGATCATTTCCTGAACAAAAAATATTAGTATCATCAGCAAACAGCACTAATTTCAATACTTCTGACACTTGACATAAATCATTAATGTAACTAAGAAACAATTTTGGGCCTAACACCGCCCCCTGTGGAACTCCACAAGAAATTTCCAAGCATTCAGAACAATAATCTCCCAACTTCACAAACTGCTTTCGCTGAGTCAAATAACTTCTTATCCAATTTAATACCTTTCCTCTTATCCCATATCTCTCTAATTTTCTCAACAAAATTTCATGATTGATGGTATCAAACGCCTTCTGTAAATCAACAAATATTCCAATAGTATGCATTTTGTTGTCTACCGAACTTGATATTTCTTCTATAAAATCTAACAATGCCAGTGATGTTGCCCTTTTTGCTCTAAATCCATACTGACATTCATTAAATATACTATGTTTTTCCAAAAAGTTGTCAAGACGAGTGATAAAAAGTTTTTCCAGAATTTTTGAAAATTGTGGAAGCAGAGAAACCGGTCTATAATTTGTAAATTGATGTTTATCTCCTGATTTATAAAGTGGAATGACCTTAGCTATTTTCATTTGATTAGGAAATTTACCAGATTGAAATGATAAATTATAAATATAGGTAAGAGGTTTTGAAATGGCATCAATAACATTTTTCACCACTACCATATCAACATTATTACAATCATTTGAGGTTTTGTTCTTACATTTTGAAACGATTTGAATTATTTCACTTTCCTCCACCGGCGAAAGGAACATGGAATTTACATTTCTTTCAGTAGAACAATAACCTGCTTAATAATTGAACCTACAAGGATGAATGCCTTGTACACTTTAATTATATTCCTGAGTCATAGAGAAAGATGCAGATTTAGCTTATAATTTAAATCTGAATTTAGGAAAGTAGAATTTTTCTGTACATTTAAAGATTTTTAGGATGATGTTTTTATACAGTTGTTTGAAGAAAAATCTTTAAAAATGACTATACATTTCTTGGCAAATAAATGTCATTTAATTTGAATTCTTCAATCATGACATCAAAGAGCCAATTCTGAAAGTCTAACTTTTGCCCAACTCAGCTGTGGGGTTAAAACATCACAAGATTTTTACACAACACATTTCACAGCTTTTTAACTGAACATGCCTTCGTTCTTTCATGGGCGTAGATCATGCAGGGGACATGGGGGACATGTCCCCCGCAGTTTTTTTTAACTCGCCCACCTTGTCACCATTTCGCCCATGTATTTTTGTTTGTTACTTAGATTTGAGTAAAGTAACATTAACCTCATTCTAAGTGAGTGAAGCATCTTTCATGCACGTGTATCTGTGAGTGAACCGGGAACAGCGCAGAACTGTCACTTGCCTGATCCGGTCAGTGCTGCGTCATCACAAATGACTATTTCACATGCTCTCACACATTGCCAAATTAAACATTTAAGCACAAGAAGACACGAAACAGATTTACTCACATGCTGTTTAACATCTACCTGAAGTGTGTGCCTGGAAACCTTCATATTAATGCTTAAGACAGCGCACACGCTAAGTTCATGTTATCTTTATATAAAATAAAATAAAAATAAATTCAATAATAAATGCACATATTAACACATCTAAAAATTCTTTAATTATCCTTGTAAATACAGTCTATGTGTTAAGTTGAATGTAAGGAGTTGAGAAATTAAACGCATAGTAGCCGTGGATCCATGCACTTCCTCTCAAAGTAAAAGTTTGTGTTTGTTTCGAATGTTAATTGAACAACAGACAAAAAAAAACATTTATTTGTCTTGACTGATTAACTTTTATAACTGTAAAAAGGATTAATGTATAGTTAATTTAAATGATACAGTATAAGGATATGCATGCAGAATAATTTTACATTTGATTACATTTCTACAGACCAACATGAAAACATAAAAAGCACTGTTTATTAGTATGCTTGTTATATTATAATTATGTGTATGTGGGCTATTGTTCATATTTTTATATTATTTGTTTTATTATTTATATCTGTTGTTTTTACCCATGCTGGGTAAATTTTGTACAGAACACACCGCCGGGTTAAAAATGACCCAATGCTGAGTTGTTGTTATGCAACCTAATAACCCAGCAAACAACATACTGAAATTACCCAGCATGGGTAAAAAATAACCCAGCCGTTTTTAGGGTGTAAACATTTCCTCGTCTTGAATTAAAGAAAAAACACAGGTCAATGTGTCTAAATAATTCTCATGGATTAAAGTTTTCCGTCGCTAGACGGATTTCCGTCAATTGAAAAATTATTAAATTCACTTTTCATAAAGACGACGTGTATTCACCTTTTTAAGTGGGATGTGATCAAAGCCTGGAGCGGAGCCAAATCACGTTCCTCTATCCATAAGCGTTCTGTAATCACTACGCACAGGATCCACTCCGGGTTTTCTGGCTGTATCACGTTAAGCTGAGGTAAAACTTTATTTAAGCTAAGCTAGCATGGTCAAACTTATAATGCAGGAAGGCTCCGATGTTTTAGAGATCGATAAAGGTGTAAAAGACCCGGAGATTGACTTGGCTTAGCGAAATGATGAAGATTGGCAAGGCTTTCAGTTCGTGGGCTAAGAAAACCAAAAAGCCAGGTAACTTGCGTGTCTTTGCACAGTATGACTAGGGGTCCTGTATTTTAGGGGTAAATGATTTCTCCCGTACGTGATCACCCGCGTCCCGTTTTTGACTGCTATGCTGATCTAACGTTAACCAGTGGCTGATACAACGGGTTTGTTAAACTCGTGGGTAAACTTCATGTGGCGCCACAAGAACCAGGAGGCAGATGACATCCAAATCCCGTGAGAGCGATTCGAGGAATCATAAGAGGAGACTGCTTCCGAAATGCTCTCGCGGGACTTTGATGTCAACCACATGTCGGTTCTTGCAGTTGCATTTGCGTGTGGTCACAAAAACTTAACATTTGTACACATATTTAAGCACCGCAGTTTAAAAACAAGTGATTTTAAGCCATTCAAAGTCAAACAACAGTGCAAAATGCGGCCGCTGTTTCTGTGTCAGAGGAGTATGCAAAGCCGCGCATTCGCTTCTCATTGTGTGAGTATTTTTGCCGCTTTATTGGCCTTAAATAAACATATGCGTCAAAAATCCAGTCTTTGCAAATATCCTCACATAAACACGGCCATTTAGGTCTTAGGATAAAGTAAACAGCAGAAACATTGCGCACAAAATAGCACATCAGCGCTGCCTCTATTGTAACATAATAATTTGTTGATAAAGGTACAGTCATTCATTTTACATCTTTCACTATGGTTACAGACATCCTGTGGGTATTGTACACGAGTTTGACTCGAGTTACTCGTTTAGGATTTATATTCATACATAACGTTACTGTATTAGAGCTGTGACTAAGCTGTTTTGTGAACGGAGCAGACCCTGGATTATTCGTTTATCTGTACTGAATAATATGATATGAAAAAGTTGTATTTGTTTACATTAGTAAATGCATTATATAACATGAACAAACAATGAAAATATAGAGTATATAAGCATTCTTGTTTATGTCATTACAGTAATTGACGGTAGTTCATGGTGCATTCACTATGTTAACAGTTTCAACTTTGATTTAAAAAAAATATAAGTAAATGCTCAAATTAATACATTTACAATTAATTAATTAATAAATAATTAATAAAAGATTCATTAAAGGTGGTGATATTCATGTTTTCTTTTTATATAGTGAGTTATTTAGCTGTTTCGCCTTAATCTGAAATTCCCTGCAAACTACAGCTACCTATATACCACAGGAGACTTTAATATGGAATTAATGGCAAAAAATCTCCCCTTAAAATGTTATTGGTCTCGCCTACATAAAGTGTTAGTTAAAGGAATTTGACTTGGCCGTAAAAAAATTTCAGTCAGAAGAATTTTTTTCACTTTAATCCCTGAATTCTGCACTGTATAGGCCACTGTATGAAGAATTTGTTGGGTCTAATATGTCACAGTTTACTTTATTCTGCTTTACGTTATAGATATACAGTACATGCCGGCTGCCCTCTTTATGTCTTTGTCTTCTGTGCAGAATCTTTTTGTCAGAATCATGACAACACTTATATTACAAGTTCAGTCACATCTGTTAACATTTAAAATATAATTGCTATTTTTGCATTATATTTCAGCTGGACAACATCTTCAGAAATATCAGTAATAACATCTTCATGTATTTCCCACTGTGCTTGTGAATTGTTGACATTGAATTGTTGGATTCAGTAATCAGCAGAATTGTCCGTAGATAGCAGATGGTGTGTGTACTTGACTCAGTCAGGGGTCTGCACACTTCGTCCTTGAAGAAAGTTCACGTCCACACATCTTGAGCTGCATCAGGAGGTGCTGAGCAGGGAAAAGTTCTCGTAATGAAAACGTGAATATTCTTTAAAGTCCGCTCACTATAGGAAGGAGATTTTGATGAATGGCTTTCAGATGAGTATTGATTCGTCGTTCAGAGTGAAATTGTGTTTCTGTTTTGTGTATTTTTTATCGAATCATTCTGTGGGGAGGGTTAGTCAGATGTTGACCCTGATATTTTTCATTGGTTGCAAGGTGTTAAGGGTTGTGATCTCTCACACACACACAGATCAGCATTAGGATCACCCACCAATGGGTCTCCATTACCCTAGTGATTTATAGGAAACACACATCACATTATTAATATTGTGTGTGAAGAAAATTATCATTTCAAACATTCCGTATTTCTTCATAATTATCAGTCATTACATTTAAACAGTAATGTGAAACACTTTTGCATTGGATGAGCTTTAAACAGATCTGATCAGTGTGTGTATATATATCAGCCCATTCTCATTGTTTGTGTATAAATAGCATGAGGGATGGAAAGTGGTGCAATACAAATGCCAAAGATACAGCATACATTTAATACGACGCAACTTTTTGTGTTGTTTTATGTATTGTTTTTTTTTTTTTCAGTTTTTTACTACCCAGTTTCATGTAGATAAACGCCATTTAAGTGAATGGGAAGGACTGGATTATCAAATGCACACCAAAGTGGAATTTGGCGTATGTATTGCACGATTTTTACACTTGCTATTGCTATTTATATGCAACTCCGTGAGACTGGGTTCGTTTTTGTGGTTAGAGCAAGTTTTAGTTACATAAAATGACATCCAAACCCCAATTCTAACCCCAACTCGAAGCGATCATGGTTTAAAAATAGACAAAAACCTATAGAAACCTTTATATTAAATGACATCCTATAGCAAATCCCAAGTCTAACCCCAAACCCAAGCAACAATAAATAGAAATCAACACATAAAACAAGACGAATAATGCGATGTTGATGGCGTATATCATACTGTATGTATGCAAAAATGTAATTTGGTGTATGTATTGCACGGCTTTTCACACTGCGTGCTATTTATACATGTGAATCATGAGAATGGGTCGGTATATACAGGATTTAATATCACATTGACAGTAGCTTCACTTTCTCCCTAATGAGGGCACACGAGAAATCGGCCTCTTTCTGACAAACCTGACACCTCTCTTTCTGTGTTTTGTCATCCCTCCATCATTTTCTCCTTCTGTCGCTCCTCTAACCTCCCACCTTGAATCTGGCACACATCTCCATATCTCCGTGCCGTCGCTCCTCTCCGTTTCCCGTGGGTTTGTTCCTCCTGCCCCCCTCCTCTTTTCATTATGTAGATGCTCTCTGCTCCGCGCCGTCGCAGCTGTCTGCGTTTGCTATATTCCTTTTTTATTTCGTATATTTTTTGTTGATTTCTCTCGCAGCGGGAGTAGAGAGGGCATCAATCACCGCCACTTAGAGTCGCTCATCTTAAAGACGGGATACTTCTCCTCCTCACCCCGCACACCCATCTGAATTTTAAAACTCACTCAATACATAAATCTGAGAAGGGCTCGGTCGCCCGTCGGCAATCTGACTCAAATATATGTTTACACGTTTACAAATGAGGAATGCGCCGGAGCGCCGTCACTTCTTATTCCTGCCGGTCTGGCGGCGTGCTGACGGAGGCTCGGAGCGCCAGACCGGCAGTGGTGTGCGGCTTTTATTTAGATGAATGATTAAAGTTACGGCCCGGCTAGAAGTCTCTGCCCGGTGCTCTTATTTGAAGAAGAATGTAGGAGCTGTCATCTTTTCATGCATCATTCAACGTCCCGCATGCAAACAGAGCAAACGCCTCTTCCTCGATCCCCAGACACACACGAACACCCTATATGAGCCTATCTTACAGCGAGTGATGACACAAAAATAAAAACCTCTAGAAGAAATCTCTGGCTTGTGGTGTGTGGATCACTGAGTTATGTTAGGTGTGCTCTTGTATTGTCTCATTTTAGCCTTTTTGATTCATTTGCAATTTATTTGCTGCCTGTGGATGAACATTAGTCAGTCAAAGTCCTACACTTACGGTTTACAGCTTTGTTGAATATAATGGAAATGTTTTAGTTGTGACCAACTATCAGCCCTTGCCTGTGAAGATCTGTGATTTAGGCTTTTATTGTTGGTAGTATTGATTTATGGCAGTCTGGGACTAGGTTACAACTTACAGGGCTGACCAAAGGAAAATCTAAACAACTTGCAAAGTTTTTATTACATTATACATTAATTTGTCCTGAGTTCTGTGTAATTCAACCTAAAAATATATGGCTACTAACCAACAGCACTACTTTTTATAATTTCATATATTTTGTTTCATTAAAATGTTACGTTTTAAAACAAATTTGTCCTAAATTTTCTTTGGTGGGGCCGCGAAGGAATGCACCATACACAAGGGGGGCCGTACGCTGAAAAAGTTTGAGAACCACAGGTTTACAGTATATCCCATAACGCTCTTCTCTAGTTGCGTTTCCATTACAGATTTGTGCAAAACTTTAGCATAATTTTCTAATTGTCAACATTGACTATTGTGAAATAATGGGGTTTCCATTAACCAATGATATGCAACTGAAACGTAGTTTTTTTCCTCTCGTGATCGACTAATGTTGATAGGTTTACTAATATCACATCCACCACACTAGGCATTATTTTTAACTAAAACAGATGTAAGAGTATTATCCAAATTAATGCCAATGAAAGCTTCTTATGTTGCGTTCACATTAGACGCAAATGAAGTGTTAAGCACGAGTGATTTACATGTTAAGTCAATGCAAAGACGTTATAGACATCCTGCGGCGGGATAGCGCTAATAAGGCGGCACAAATGTCGTGGTGTGAATTGAGTGTTTTGGGCAAGTTGAAAAATCTGAACTTTGGCAGATATTTGCACTGGTTAACCAATCAGGAGCTTGCTCTAGTAGTAATGTGATTATTAGTGCTGGGAAAAGATTAATCTCGATTAATCGCATACAAAATAAAAGCGATTTTTGGCATAATTTATGTGTGTGTATTGTGTGTAATTATTATGTATATTTAACCACACACACATACATATATTCATTTTAGATTTTTTTATATATCTAAATTATATATATTATATAGATATAAAATATAAATATAAATAAATATATATATATATATATATATACACATGTAAATGTTTCTAAAATACATACATGAATGTGTGTGTATTTATATGTACATAATAATTACACACAGCACACACTCATGTGTTATGCAAAAAATAACTTTTATTTTGTATGCGATTAATCGTTATTAATCTTTTCCCAGCACTACTGATTATGACATAGTGAGCGGAGGCAGAAATACCAAACAACAATTGAGGACAAAATCATTGTCGATACATCTTTATACTTTTATAGAAACAAGAAAAGGATCTTGCTTGGAAGAAAGTGAGTGAGGAGGTCGGACAATCTGGTAAGATACATAAATATATATTGAGACAACAAGCTAGCTAAAGCCGGCAAATTGAGTGTATTCACGTCTGAATTTCACATGGGAATGAAGCAAGTTAACTCAAAATGTTCAAGCATGGCTTCATTCGCATTTGGTGTGAACGCTATATAACGTTATACTTGGGAGCAGACATTGAGGTGTTTCAGGGGGGTTTTACTTCATACCAAGGCATCTTCAAATAATAATGATATCACTTACTTTCATCAGGTGAAATCACCTGAAAATGTAAATAACCATCATTGCAGTTTTGCAAAATACACCTTTTACAAATTGCCTGAAAAAACAACCTCATGCGATTGTAAAAGCATGTTTGCGATATATGGGAGTGATGTGTTTGCATCAGCCATATTTTCAATTTGTAATGTCAATTTGCGCAATTTGAAGGGTAATGAAAACGCAGGTACTGTATGGTCTCTCTCTCTCTCTCTCTCTCTCTCTCTCTCTCTGTATGATGTATTGTTGTGGGTTTTGTGGAGAGTGATGTTCCTGTGGGATGGTCCGTGTGTGTGTACTGTAGGTGATCTATGGTCTGTGTAGTTCTTCAGTGTTGGTGGTCAGGATCAGTGCAGTGGTTTCGTGATGTGGATGTTTATTGTCTGTCCTTCAGAACCACACAAGCGAATCAGATCTCTCCTCAAAAGCTTCAGACTATGACCATAAATAACCTAACCGCTGTGAGGGAATTATTTTCAGTTCACACGTGTGCACCTGCTGTCGCATCTCTCTGGCTGTTGTTCACACTTAATGTTACTTATTTAAACAAAGTCCAAACCCTGAATATTAAACTTCTATTAAATGTGTAACTATTCTTGCAGAAACAAAACTCTTTGATCAGGAGTGAAGTTACTCTACATATATATAAAAAACTGCGAAAGCACAATAGCAACTTTATAACAACAAACATAGAGTTGTGCTGAAATGTAAAAATCTCATTTCAAATCTATTATAAAGCAAGAATGATTTCTCCGGCGTTTCCTTCACATCCCTGCTGTGCTCAAACCTTTGTCCAAACTCTTGTATTATGAATGTTTATAATAATAATGCAACATTCAGAAATATCATAAATACACCATGCTGTGATGTGATGACATAAGAAAAGCTGGAGGTCAAATGGAGCTTGATGGTAAATTTGTGTCTGTAATGGTAATGAGATGGAACGATGGAAGATGAAAGCAAAACAACACTCCTTCATTCTTCTGATCTTCTCTCTATACAGTAAACACAACATTTCTTTTACTAGATTGTTTTAGACTTACTCTTACTCGTCATGTTTTTAAACGATAAACAGCTGAACTGAGATCAGTTTTTTGTAATCTCTTCCATTATGTTGTGAAAGGTAAGAGATGGGATGTAATGCAGATCTTCTTCACCTAACAAACCTCTGGAAATCTGATCTTCTTCTAACTGTGGATTATATTTCAGGAGATGTTATTATGGTTAACCGGAAATGTCTA
Organism: Paramisgurnus dabryanus; assembly: GCF_030506205.2. Classification (NCBI taxonomy): domain Eukaryota; kingdom Metazoa; phylum Chordata; class Actinopteri; order Cypriniformes; family Cobitidae; genus Paramisgurnus; species Paramisgurnus dabryanus. The sequence goes on along the minus strand of NC_133343.1, from coordinate 29,308,179 downwards.
TGATTATATTATCTCACCTCACACTGTCCATATCTACAGCCATTTATTAACTCAACTTTAAGCTCAGAATCTAATTCTAAAGTTTCAAACCAGCTTGCATGTTGAGAACTAACTCTAAGCTGTTCTAGGGTCAGTTTTAAACCCTACAGGATTTCTCTTCTAGACTGAATTTTTTCTATTTATGTTTCTCTACAGAATCCTTGGCCTAGTTTAGTTGAGTTTAGTTTCTGTTATTACCCACAGCTTCATAAATCTCTTAATGAGATCTTTGGGTATCTTGGAGAGGTTTGGAGATATTTTTGAGACCTTTTGAAGCTCTACACTGTAAAAAAAAATGCAGAATTTTTGTCAAATTAACATATATTTTTATGTTACTTTAACTTAAAATTAAATTGTTTATGTCAAGTTATCACATGTTAAAACTTAAAATAGTTGGTTGAATTGACTTGCAAAACCAAGTTGTTGCATTAGGTGACACAATTGAGTCGACTTCTTTATGGAAGCTGAAGAGATTTCAGCAAAAGTCTCCATTTGGTCTCCATTAATTTCTGAAAATAATATCTTGAGATTTGTAATATTATGTAGAGTGAATGTTTGAAGTTTTTATCTATTTCAGTAACTTGTGAAATATCATGGTAAACTTCACAGTAGTTTTATGAATTCTTAAATGTCTGACAGTCCTTCATAGCGAACGCCTCTGGTATCTCTACATCATGAGTAATAAATAATCGCTTTAGCAAGGACTGAGCCAAGATAAAAATGAATTGCTTTTATTCAGTTACCTGTCGTGTCATGAGACTCTGGGCGTCCCTGACAACAGTCAGCGTGAATGATGTCACATTATATTCTATATTTCTGCCAGCGTATCACGTCTGTATTCTGAGTAAAACTCTTGTTCTGATTTCTTTCAAAATTCTTTTCAAACTTTTTCATAATGTTGCTGTTAATAAATACCTGCAAAATTTTAAAGCTCAAAGTTTAATGCAAAATTATATATTTTCTTTAAGTCAATTCACTTTTCAAGGTCTACAGCCCATAAGGCAAAACAAATATTTTGAATATAATTTTAAATATATTTCAATACCAAAAATGGCCAAATATATATATTTGGCCATTTTTGGTATTGAAATATATTTAAAATTATATTTTAAATATATTTCTAATATATTTTTTACACAGTTTTTGTATATTTTGAAATATATTTTAAAAATAAATTTACAAATATTTACTATGTAAAAATAGTTTTGAAAATGTTAATCATCTTGTTTAGTTCACATATTCACCCCGTCTCAGTATTATTAGTTAAAGCTGTCTTTAGTCATTAACTTGAGTTCTTGAACCTGTCGTTGATGAGCATTCACCTGTATAAGTTTGCCCTCATGTTTGTTGTCTTGGTCTGATCTCGTCTGTCTGCCCCGTGCCGTGTGCTGCATGTTGTAATCGTGTGTTTTTGTATTTCTGTCTCCTGCGCGTTTTTCAGTGTAGAGGACTGTGACAGAAAGTTAAAACTAAATATATTTTCAAATTAAAAAATATAGGCTACTTAATAAAGCTTTACTTTCTACAAAATGTATTTAGCATATATTAAAAGATTTTTGCAGAAAGGAAGAGAACAGCTGGTTTGGACAACAGCCCTCTACTTCCCAGTTGATGACAACAATATTCAGAAAATAAAACCCTAAAAAGGGCGTGACCTTGTTCTGCTTCCATGGAGAAGAGGATGAGTTGTGTTAGTGGAGTGTTTTTCATCCCGGAGTCAAATCCCCTTTGTTTGGCCTTAACTGAGCAAAGCTTCCTCAATCCGTGTGATCTTTCTGGACAATGCTCGCTGCTGTCGAATCACAACACACTAAACCAACCACACAATCAGAACTCCATACGTATTTCTAAAGGAGAGACTTCGTAGAACAAGGAAGACATCAACCCGTTTTTAGGACAGTGAAAACAGCTGTATAGTGATAATTAAATTGTGTGAAAAATAATGTTTTTTCACACAGGAAACATGAACACATGTGATATTGCGCACCGTAAACACAATCAAAGCTTTGAAAATGCATCACCTTTAAAGCATTGTGACATGAGTGAACATGCACTTAAATGAGTGAAGAATACTTTTATTTATGGCACTTACAGTAAAATCATATCAATTAGATTGATAAACAAATAAATGAATAGAGATAAAATATTGGCTTGCCTTGAATTGGCATCAATATGTTTGGAGGGAGAGCAGACTGATGTGAGACCGTGTAGCACTCATCGTACACATCAGCCGAATGTCATGATTGACCAATCACAGTCCAGTATTTCAGATAGCTGTGTAATAAATAATTGGTCAATTCTTCTCTTTATGATTCCATGCTGTTTTATCGCCTACTTGCCATGGACCTTGACCAGACGGGTGAAAGTCAAAGACATGTAGAGACGTCTGACTACCGGCTTCACTGAACTATGAGCAGGTGTGGGTCAGACAGACGCTGAAGAGAAGACACACAAACACAAACACACACACACACACTTCTCCCATATGTTTCTGGTAAATGTGTCAGATTATGGAAGGAAAATGAGGTGTGAATTGTGTTCATTGTCAAAAGTCTTTAAGAGGGAATTATTCATCTCTGTTGATTTGTTGAGCTTCATTGACTTTATTCAACATGTTAAACAGTTGCAGTGAGATCTCAGCACGCTGGCATTTGATTGTTCGAGTGATTAAATTGTTTCAGACTGTTTATCTCTTTATCCTCATGTTATGACAAGAACTACAACAACCAAATCATTTTTAATGAGAATCTTCTTTTAAGAGACAGGAAGATCACACACACACACACACACACACACATGCATGCATCTACACACACGCGCACACACACTCACACACACACGCATGCATGCACACACAGTGAGTGTTATCAGATGATCACATTTAAAGAGACTGAGATAAACCTTACATTACTGTAATATACAGACAGAAGAGACATCCTGCATTAGTAGTGTCTCTTTACACATGAAGGCATTTGAACTTTTCCTCACAGTTCACCATAGACACAGGCAGAGAGTTTCAGAACTTCATATTTCTACAATAATCTAATAGAAACTTTTGCCTTCCATTCTTTTAAAATGAGGGCCTGAATATGACATTTAATTACAAGATGAGAAAGACAGCCGAGAGGAAAAGAGATAACCAGTGAGGAGAGAGAGAGAGAGACTTGGATTATGAGAGACGAGAGAAATTGAGCTGAAACTGATAAAAGCTGAAACAGTGATAGAAGTAAAAGTTGGTGTGAAATTGGTGAAAGGGTGGATGAAACTTGGAAATGAGTGACACTAAATTATGACACCACATGAAAAAAGATCACATTTGTATGAGAAACTAAAAGTTAAAGAATGACTTCATCCAAAATGAAGGATGACAACATCATGTAGCTACAAATGCTGATGCTTCATAAATAAAATGACTTTAAAGAAGAAGTGTTTCATTACAGGTACAGACTCATTTTTACTGTAAGTTTGTTTACTGTATGATCTCAGTAGTGCATGAACACACGTGTGTGTCATATAAGATCCTCCTGTACAGCAACATTTTCAGGCCAAGGAACCTATAATGTATAGAGAGCACCAGGATGAATCATGAATCAATTTTAATGCATTTTTGTTGGATGCCTAATTTTGTTAAAAATAATAATTAATCTAAACAATATTTGGAGGATCCCCAGAAATACCACCATGCTGCGCGTGCGTGTGTGTATGTGCGAGCATGCGTGTGCGTGTCTGTAAGTGTAAGTGTATGGCCCTAGTGACAGTGGATCAATGTATCAGAGACTGAGATGAAAATGAATTGATTGTGTGAAATAAAACTCCAATTAGAGGAGGAAGAGACGAGAGGTGGGAGGAAGCACACAGCGTTCATTTTCCCATCAGTCCATGGGGAGGAGAGGCATGCTGGCAGAAGTGCAACAGCGGACACTAACAAGTGTAATAACTTATAGCAGAGGTGTGTGTGTGTGTGTGTGTGTGTGTAGTGTGTGTGTTTATGTGTAGGGAGATATAGTAAGTGAATCAGTTCAATATTCACTCATTGATTCTGTCTGTGTAGATGATATAAAAGCATCTTAATTGTTGCAAAATTAAGGCCTAGTTTCACAGACAAGGCTTAGCTAAAACCAGGACTAGGCCTTAATTAAATTAAGACACTCATGTGGTTGAATTGTGTGCTGTAACGAAAGACGTCCTACTCTCTGTCTATTGATCTTAAGTGTGATGTACTGAGCACAATGTTTTTACATCTGTCCTGACTTCTAGCACGAACCCACAGAGTATGACTCTTTAAAGGGCATCTATTATGCAAAAAAGTTTGGACATATAGTAATGTAAACGTGTGCAGTGTGTGAACACAACCATCCTACGATTATTTTTTTTTTTTAATTCCCATTAAACCACAGCAGTCTCATTAGACATGCCGTTTTGAGTCTCTTATCAATGTGAGGTCACACTAACAAAGCCCCGCCCACTTACAGTCCTGCATTACCATAATTTCCACCCTCAGCTCTGTCCACTAGATATTATTGTCTCAGACTGTATTAATCGGATCTATTTGAACTGAAAGCGCTCGCTGTCTGTTTATAAGGAAAGGAGGGGCTGTAGCTCTTTTGCATTTAAAGGTACAGACATCAAAACAGTGTGATTTTGCTCCCACGCAAATAGGGTCATTTTGGACATGATATAATAAATGATCTGTGGGGTATTTTGAGCTTACACTACACAGACATATTCTGGGCACATCTGAGACTTTATTACATGTTTGCCCTTTAACATTGTATGAAACTGTGCAGAATGTAACCAAACACAGAAGTGGTGGAAAGTGGAAAAAAGAGACAGAATAAAACACCAGTGGCCTCATTTATGGCGTACGCACAGATTTGATCATGAAGTGTGCATACGCAAAAATCCACAGCAAAGTCCATATAAAAACGTGCATAGTGTCATGTTAGGGTCTGAGCAGACGTACACACTTTTGCTTGTATGATTGCTGCAGGTTTTTGGTAATATAAGCCATTCTTGCTGCTCAAAAAGGGTTTAAACATTGACAAGCGCTCGTTTTTTTGTGTATGTCATTAATTAGGCATCATTTAAATGCAGAGATTTTAAACTTCTTCAAGATCATCAGCGATTTATAGATTTCACATCTGTAAGAAAGTGGTACGTGTGTTTTCTGTGCATATGTTAGTTTTATGAATCACACATATGCATTTTTAATAATTGATTGTAAGATCAAATGTAGGATGGCTTTCACTTGTGATCCGATCGACCAAAACACATCTTAAATGCGCAAAAGAGGATGTTTCCGCCGACTGAGAATCCAAAGACCGTTACTGAGTTTTTTAAATGAGCGCATGCGTAAGAACAGCCTCCCTCCTTCACAGCTCATTTGGGAACGCCTTCCAAAACTCGTGCACCAGTATTTGAACACGAGTGTTTGTTTACCACTGGCATATGCTGTGTCACGTGACTCGCGTCAGTGGATTCATTATGTGAAATGATGATAATAAACATAAGACGTAAAGTTAGATCATTCGACGCTACTCCCATTTCAACTATAGCAGACTGGTCACTGCCTTACAACTACAGTACACAAACAACGTCAATATACTTGAATAACAGTACAACAATAATTATTCCACAAAGAACGAATAATCACTGTTACCTGTCGGGAAGAATTTTTGCGAACTGCGCGTCTGTCTTGACACCTCTCTGTTCCTTCATTGCTCTCCAGCGTTGAAATGTTTCTCCAATAACGACTCTGTTTACATTAAGTTACGTTCTTCTGACAATTTTCTCCTCTTCTCAGCGACTTAAAAAGTCTTTCTTTCACGTCCTCCTTCGGGTTTCTTCTCTTCCGTGGTGCAAATTCGAGGAGGAAAGCAGGATTGACAATGAAAACAAACCGAAACTTAAGACGGAGTTTCATGCGCTATGCGCATGCGTCACTCGTGTAAAGTTACTGGAGCGTGCACGTCTCTCACAAGGAACATAATGGCAGTGATTGACAAGCCAGAGGGCCAATCGCTCATGCGATGATTACGTCAACGAATGGCTGATGTTTTTAAGGCCCTACCTTATTCACAAATGACATATATTAAATTTATTACTTTCAGTGACCTAATAAATAGTCTTTTATCATTTAGTAAAGACAGTTTCAAGTAATATTGCAAAAATGTATTAAACAAACATCCTCTTTTCCACCTTTAATACCCGGTGTAAATGTGCTCTTAATGTGTCAACACGAGTGCTGCTTTAACTTCAACTACTTTACTGTTCATTGGGTTTTAACTTATTCCTCTTTCTAAGGTCAAGTTTAAACTCTTTGAAACTTTTCACCATCTTTACCCTTTATTTTTTTACGCTGGGTATATTTAAATGTCTTTTTGTGTAGATTTGATTGTTTTGACCTTGCTATCCCGTGAGGCCACAGATAGATGTCAGGAATGTTATCATGCCGTACATACTAATGAGTAAATACTGCCACAGCGCTCTCACCTTTCTCTTAAAGTAGCCAAACACCTTTTTCTTTAGATGCTCATGAGCACACCATCTAAAAACCAAGCTTATATGAGGATTTGAGTTAAAGATTCATCATTGGTGAAAGCTCATGAGATACAGTAATAGTGACAAACTCTCTTCTGATAGATTGAAGCAAATGATGCAAATTATGTGTGAACATAAGATGTTGTACTGTATTTATGTTGTATTTATGGTTTATTATGAAAACAAAAGTGTGTGGCTTTCTATTTTAAAGGGCATCTATTATAGGCTGTTTACAAGATGTCATATAAGTCTCAGATGTGCCCAGAATGTGTCTGTGTAGTTTCAGCGCTTTCAGTTCAAATAGATCGGATTAATACAGTCTGAGACAATAATATCTAGTGGACAGAGCTGAAAGTGGAAACTATGGTAATGCAGGACTGTAAGTGGGCGGGGCTTTATCAGTGTGACCTCACATTGATAAGAGAATCAAAACGGCATGTCTAATGAGACTGCTTTGGTTTAATGAGGATTAAAAAACAAGGAGCGGGTGGAATTTTTCATTGTATGGTGGTTGTGTTCACACATTTATGTCCAAACACCTTGGAAAAGTGAATTTGCATAATAGGTGCCCTTTAAACATGTTATATATATATATACATGATAAATTAGCTTAATAATGTTTTTTAATCATGTTTTAAGTGGCCATTGTTAAAGAAACTATTTTTGTTTGGCCTACAGGATTAAATAGTTATTTTGATGTCTTTCTTGATAACTTCCGGCTTCATTCCGAATTCCATAAAGACTTTCTTAAGATGCTTTTTGCTGGTACTGTCTCAAATGATGTTAGTGATTATTAATGGGTCTCTAACTGAGAAGCAGACTCTCCTTCTTCTCGCTTCGCACCAATAAAGCCATTTCCCTTCACTGAGCGGGATTTCAAGCTCCTGTAATCAAATTTTCTTTATATTAAATTCCCTGAGACATACATATGTATACACAGTTCGTCTGGCTGGATCACTCCATCTTCTGTTCGACTCCAGCGTTTATTATTTTACCTCACTGAGAGAGAGAGAGATGGTGCAGTGTTATATATCAACCTTATTCTAGTGCCATGCAGCTGCGGTAAAAGCCGGTAACTTTCCTTTTCATATCACCGTCTACAGACGTGTAAATGTGTCACTTCAATTGAAATGTTTTAAAGGATCTCCTTCATTTAATCTACAGTAGGTTATGAACTCACATGTGCTTTTACAACAGACTGGAATCCACGTGAGCCTTTTGTGCTTTCATCAAAGAAAAAAAACTGCTTTTTATATATTATTCCAAATTGAATGACTCTTACAAAAATATGTCCATCTCCTCAAAATTAAAAATTATAAATATGCAGTCTATTTTAGTTTAATTTAAATAATGTATGATTTTAAAAAGCACAGTAATGAAAAATTTGAAGAGGTAAATTTGTCATAAAAATATTACTTTTAATTTCTTCTGATCACGTGTCACTCAGTGACCTGCTTTCATCTCAAACTACACAGAAAGAGTTCATCCAATTTGAAACTTTATCATCTGCTTTAACACTGACTGGAGTGTTTAATGTAAAGGGTTAATAGATGATAACTGATAACATACTGTACTACAGTAACATGACATGAAGTACAGAGACGCTCTTATCTTCATTATAATGTATTGGTATCAAATATCGAGTTAGTGCTTACAGTCTGGAAGTCTCTGAGATCATCTGTCAAGCACAAAGTCTTTAGTCTGATAGTTAAGTAAAGTAAGAGCAGATTTCTCCTTCACAAGTGTTATTTATATGAGCTGCAGTAATAACACATCAGACATCCAATCACAGGCGCTTGTTTAAAACTCATGTATTTAATCTTGTGCGGCAGATATTTGCCATTTCACTGACAGTTGTGAAATCGATGCTCTGGGTTGTGTCATCGTAATTGATCCAGTGCACATTGAGCATTAGTTGGCATTTGGTTGAGATCGATTCTCTCGTGCCGTTACATGAGTGTGTGTGTGTGAATCTGAAGTATCTGAAGTATCGGTCCTGATGCTGAGGTGAAGATGATACAGTACACTTACTTTACTGAACATACCCTGAACTCAAGTCAAATCTAAAGGAGATCAAGCTTTCTCTGTGGTTCATTAGGTCTCCTCCATCCATTACAGCCTTTAAATCATGTCTAAAGAAATGTTATTTTGGCTTTTGTATAACTGCCAGTTGGTGTGTTTTTTTTTTACTTTGTTTGTTTTGAATGTGCAATGTCAATTAGATCATGTACATCAGTTTTTGACTAAAGTCTTACATAATGTGAAGTGACAGCAGAATAAAAAGCATTAATTGAGATACAAATACAAACGCCACCTCCTTCATAATGATATTGACCGAATGCTCTCAACACGTATACATTCTTTAAATACTTTCAAATCTGCTTAATGCCATCCTCAGGTCATTCAGACATTTCCATGTTGTGGAAATATTTTTAATATAATACACAATAAGATTATATATAACACAATATAAGATAAGATTTGTTATAATGTGTAGCAGATAAATAACATTTGAAGTTGTTGTTATTAGATGACCTCTGGCTTATGTGTTTGTGTTTTTAATTTGTCTTTATAACAGATCATCTCATTTCCAGCGTGGACACATTTGTCTAACACTAAGAGATGATTGATGCTCTTGTGACTGAAATCAAAACTCAATGTATTAAATGAATGTTATTCAGTACAGTATCTCTCCAGTCATCATCTTCACCAAACTCATCCATCACCTGCTCCTGTTTGAAATCTATACTGTCACTGATCAATATTTCCTCTCTTATTCCACTAGAATCAATTGTTTTGATCGGTTCAATCACACAAACATGTAGGAGTAAATTAATTTACTGATTAAATACACCAGCAGCAGCAGTGAGAAATGTTGTCTGAAGCGGTGACGTGTCCTTGGTTTCAGCACAGGCGATTGATGAGTGAGGGTATGAATATGGGCTCATAATGAATAGGATGCAAAACTGTGTGTGTGCGCGTATGTGCGTGCGTGTATGCAAAACCTAAACTACCTTACATTCATTTAATGAATGTCATGTAACCCTTTCTTTTCTCTGTAGCACAGTGTTTTACTGCAGTTATTTTACTTGGTTTGCATTCATAAATGTTAAGACTGCATGCACAAACCCAGTCTGGTCTCATTGTTAATATGTAGTAAGAATATGTAACTTTCAAAAACACAAAACATACTTTTTTGTATGTTTAAACAAATGCTGAAGCATACGAAGTAGACATATTTGCAACATTTAATCCTAGCATTATTACGTTTTTAAAGCTACAAAGCTAAAAATTTAACTTTCTTACCATGAACTAAAGATTGCTGTATAATTTCCCTTTAACCATTTTATCAATAATGTTACCACCCTAACCCTACACCCAAACCCTTTTTATACAAAGATATTTTTAAAATAAATAATGTATTCTTTTTATATTATGCAACGTAACAGACAGAAATGTGTAGTTTTATTTACAATTAATAACTAATACAGTCCTACCCAAAACAGTTTATTAAAATCATGTACTGTTAGATTTAAAAATCATAACAGACAGAAGTGTAATCACAATCATTTATTTATTGCCAAATTTCAACAGCAGTACTAAAAGTAGTTAAAATGCAGATGTGTTGCAGTCGCGGTCCTCTCTGGAGTTTATGAAGTATAGAGAAATATTAAAGTTATTAATATACCAGAACGTTAATCCAGCTTTTTTCTTTCAAGGCGCGCATTTGTAATTTCAAAAGTACATCGACTGAAAGACGGCAATGTCGCAAATCTGTGATGTAGCACAAAAGAGCCAATGAGTGTTTGATATCACTGCCGTAAAGCAATGTGTCGTAAAGCTTCTTAAAATTGAATTTATAATGAATGTGAGATTTGACATTGATGGTCCTCATGAGATCACTTTGAGTACACATTTGAGATTTGTCTCATGATATTTTTGTAGAATTTCCAAAGCTTTGTGTTTTAGATTTGATTATCCTGCTGTCTCAGCGTTTAATGTGTTTCTTTATCCAATCTGCTGCATATATTTAGTGTGATAGCAGTCAATGTAGTTTTTATTGAGTTTTGTCAGGTTGTGAGATTGATAATCATTATCTCGCTGTAATGGTGGACATGAAAAAAATCTAATTTTTCTGTGTTAAGGCAATAATAAAAGTGTCCATACAGTATTTCTTGTACACATCTTAATACAGGGTTCTCTTCAGCAATCCTTTCATACTGTACCTCGTGGATTTATTTTTAAAACTTTGCATTTTTTACCATTCAGACGTTTTACACCAAGCGTGTAAATGAATGCAGTAATAAGAGACAGAGATGTTATTGCTCTTACTGTAAGCTGTATGGATAAAAACTACAAAGTCAAACTTTATTTCCTTATTAAATTCAATACAATAAGACTGTAAAACTCCCATCATACCCTGTTATTATAAGAGCGGTCATGTTGAGATCAAATGACCAAACGTTTGTTGCAGTAATGAACACACACTTGAGTAATAACCCATACGGCAAAAATATATATATATTCAAAAAATATATGAAGGGTTTGGTTCAAAACGCAAGAAATCCATTTTGAGTAATTTTGGGTAAAAAATCTGTTTTTCTATACCAAGAAAGTGACAAGATGAAAAACACTATTCTGCAGTGCCCTCACACAAACACATGGAGCTTTAAATCTCTAACAAAGATAAATGAGTTTTTATTACAGTCACCATCATTATCATATATTTCTTATTTTATATTCAAATATTCCAGTGTTTGTGTTTGTAATAACATGGATGTAACCGTGAAAAATCCACATGACAAATCTCCTATCAAATGTAAATTAAAGGGACATCTCTTTATGTGTGTTTGTCTCATCAGGTGCACGGTTTGGAGAAACAGGTGGGAAAATCTTTAGATTACCTGGAGCCGGGCCCATCCGGTACGGTTTTCAAAACGCTTCCGTACGGCGTGCCTGCCGGAGGTGGCGGGGGTCCGACGGGTGGAGTCAAACCTCCGTACCAGACCACCAGGATATTCTCCACTATGGACCACACTCCCATCAAACCAAAACCACCCACGTTCGGCTTCCAGAACCCGTACGAGTGGGTCAGAAACCAATCGCTGCTGCTGGATCAGAGCGGTTACCGTCCCAAACGCAAACCTTCTCTGAAAACGTCCATGAAGACTAAAAAAATCTTCGGCTGGGGGGATTTCTACTTCAACGTCAAGTCCCTGAAGTTCAGCCTGCTGGTCACGGGGAAGATCGTGGACCACGTTAACGGAACCTTCACCGTCTACTTCCGCCACAACTCTTCCAGTCTTGGAAACGTCTCGGTGAGCATCGTGCCGCCGTCCAAGGTGGTCGAGTTTGAAGTTCTTCAGCAACAAAATCCCCTCCACCCTCCAGAAATCCAGTTTCATCCACCGCAGCAGTCCACCATCGACCCCAAAGACATCAAAACCTTCAACTGTCGCGTCGAGTACGAAAAGACGGACCGTTCCAAGAAGCCGAAGCCGTGCTTGTATGACCCGTCTCAGACCTGCTTCACTGAAAACACCCAATCGCATTCCTCCTGGCTCTGTGCTAAACCCTTCAAAGTCATCTGCATCTTCATCTCTTTCTTCAGCTTTGATTATAAGCTGGTTCAGAAGGTCTGTCCGGACTACAACTTTCAAAGTGATCATCCATATTTTGGATGAGGTCACAGAAAACGGATGTTGTGTGTGATGGGTTTTAAAGGTTCCTCTCGTAGCAGCAGGAATATCCTCACACCATCATTGGGGACATAAAGTTTTCTATGTATATATAAAGAAGAGCCTTTCAAAGACTTCAGGCAAACAGGAATATTTGGTCATTTTTCTCCATCATGTCATTCCAAACCTCTTTTGCATACAATAACAGTTAATTGTGATGACATAACAAACTCACAAAAGCACCAGAACATAAAACCATACAACCATAAAATCTGCTGCGGGCCAAACTGAATGTGAAGTCGTTTTCCATCGAGTTGAACAGAATAATGCAAACATTTATAAAAAAAACCTCTTACAGTTTGAAATGACATGATGCCAGTCAATCTTGACAAAAACTTTCATTTAAGGGTGAAATATTCTTTTAATATCCATTTATTGATTTGTCTGGTTGGCTGTTTGACAAACAGGGAATGTGGTGGTGATGTTTTTAGGATGTGTGAAATACATTCTGGAACTTTCAGCATTATTTTTTAAATAAAAGAGAGATGGTTCTATATTAAATTCACTGAAAAAATCCATTAGACATATTCATTGAAATCCAGCTCAAAGTTCACAATTATTTCAGTGGGACCAGATGAAATAGTTTTCATGTATCCTGTGAATTATGATCAATGATCTTATCAGGGCTTTTACAGACAACAAGAAAGCCCAACAGTTAATCCATTATGTTGATGTTCAGATGTATTGAAGATGATGAAGACTATAGTACATATCAACACACAGAAACACTGTTTGGACTGTACTGTATGTGTGGTTGAGACTCTTGATATAAATCTTAAATTAAATGTAACAAACTTTCAAAACAACTTTAGCAAAAAGATTTTAGTTTTTGCCCTTGCAGTTTCCTTGATTTAGTCCTCAAAAGAATATATGTACGTGTTTATTTGAGTCTTTGACGGTGATTTATGTTCCCTTTTAGTGGTATTGTTGAAATACCCTTTGAGAACTGTATACATGTGAGGACAACCGGTATGTTGTCATATTTTATTATGTTAATAATCAATAGATCAAAAATAGAAAGTTATTCACCCTAATATGAGTAACATTTATTTATGAGGAAATTAAATACAGCATATCTATTTACTCTAACTTAAACTTATTTAAAAGGACACAAAGACAAAATATACTGAAATGTTTCTGACCGAGAGATTATGGTTTTATTTTATCCCATATATTTATTGTTTACATTTCCTGACTTGTTTTATAAGTAAAGCACCAAATGAAATAAAAATATTCTTTATTCTGGAGCAGTGAATGAGAAATAATGGATGAGAAGGAAATCCCATTCCAATGCTTCTGTGTGAGTAAACTATTGCTTGATAATGTGTATAGTAAACACTGGGAAAAACAATGTGTGTAAATAATGTATCACAAATAAATGATTAAATCTAACCTGATTGACCTGCTCTTACTTAGATAGAAGGACATCAGCTTATGTTACCTATGCAGGTAAGTTTCTATTCTGTCATAAGGTTTGGAAAATTTCTGTATGAAAATACTGTTAGAAAATACCATTAAATCCAGATTTTACAGACTATAAATAAAACAAAAAAGCAAGACAGTATTTGACAGTATGTATAGAAAAGATATGTATGTATATTTCCAATAGATAAGTCATATAAATTAGAGCAATCTTAAAAAAACAACAACATAAAAATACTAAGCAATCCTTACAAAAAATGTACCATGATTTTTGTGGTAAAAGTGTAGTACCATGGCTATACATTAACTATGATTACTGAAAACTATGGTTTACATATCCATGGCTATTTTTATGTAGTATGTAGTAAACATGTTATTTTTTATTTTTATTTTTTAACTGATTTTCGTAAGGGAACATTCACATGTGGGTTATGTGTCTGAGTAAATTCAATAAAAATATATATTTAATTAAATATAGTAATTTAAACTATATTAAAGACTGTGTTGCAGTACCAAGCTAAATTAAAAACATCTCGAGATTAAAGTCATTATAATGCGAGATTTAACTAGTAGTATTTCGAGGGGAAAACGTAAATAAAAGGAGAATAAAGTCAAGGACGAGTATTCCCGTAATTTTATTTATTTGGATTTTTTTTCCTCAAAACTACACGCTAAATCTCGCATTATAATGACTTTAATCTCGAGATGTTTTACCTTGTTATTTTAGTGCAAAATATTATATGTTTTGTACTAAAACGAGACTTGCGAGTGTTGGACTTCATTTCCCATGAGCACTTGCGCGGATCTTAAATTTGCTGCTGTCATTAAAGCGACGAGCGGACAAAACCTGCTGCAACCGGAGAAATACACAGTTTTATCATGTTTACATTGGTGTTCAAACAGCTAGTTACGGTAAGTAAAAACATTTATAACGTAAAGCTCATAGTAAAGAGAATAATGCTGTTTGTTATTGTCTTCAGGCGGTATGTATGATCGCTGTATAGTCGTGTTAATAAAAACATAACTGTTAAACACACACACAGATCAATAATATTTATTCATATGCATAGAGGAAAATGCGTTAAACCCGTTTAGTTGCAATGCATTTATTACGTGTAAGTTATCTTTATTTGGTGTTGCAGTTTTGAGCAAGCGTGTGACTTTCACAGACGTGGCACGTGTACTGTATGTGTGCTTCAGCGTTGGACTTTAGTGTTTCATTTTGTTCATTATATTATGTTTAAATGTTTAAACCTATATAAATCTAGGCTAATGTATGGTATTTTAAAGAACTCGTTTAAATAATAAGGGATGGTACAGATTTACCACATCTTTTAATCAATTTTAATCTAACCTTCTACATAAATTAAACATTTTGAAAACAAGTCTTGACATAAGTTAGTAAACTGTTGCTAACTTAGTTGACTAAACTCTTGAGATGTGTCGTGCAGTCATTATAGAGTCACAGCAGTAAGATGATGCAACCACACAACATGTTTCAAAACACAAAAACACATCAATACTTTAAAGTGCTCAGTATTGGATCTGTTTCTAATCTGTGTAAAGTTTGTCCCTGACTGAATCTACACAATAAGCTCATCAGATATTAAATATTATACAACATTAACTTAATATTGTTGTATAATTATTAAACTGCAGGTGATTTTTAGACATCTTTTACCACCTCATCAATTATTACTTTTGCAAAGATTTTGTATATGTAGATATTTTGTACGTGTGTGTGTGTGTGTGTGTGTGTGTGTGTGTGTGTGTGTGTGTGTATGTGTGTTACTCTTGGCTGACCGACTCCATCTTATCTGTGGTCTTTCGTAACCAGATGACAGACAAATAATTAACCTGTTGTATATTTTTTTAAACGTGCCAAAGCTCAACAGCCAATCAGATTTGAGCTTTGTTACCACACCTTTCCCATTAAAACAGACTTTACATTCGTCCAAAAATTCATCTGCTTGTTTTTGTCAGCTGCTGACAGACGATGTGTCGACAATAATTTTATCAGACATGCACAAAATCAGCAGTAAGAGAGATTAAACCGTAAAATATGATGATGTTTGCATGTTTCTCAAAAGTAATTTAATAAAATACTGCAGTATTAGCATAGCACACATCCAAAGTCTATCATCCGTATATTTCATTGGTTTGTTTATTGTTAGTGAACAATAAAAGCAGTGTGATGTGGCTTTGAATGTCACTTATATATGAAGAGCTCAGATGCAAAATCCTCTAAGTGCGTCTGACATGTTTTTTTGTAAATGCATTTTTTTTATCTTTTAATGGATTTTGCCAACACATGGGTATTTCAACAGTATTTATTTATTATATATATTAATTTTCTCATTTTTGACAGAGGTGGCACTTTTCCATCTGCGTTTTTTTGTAGTGGTAGATCAATATGGGTTTATTAATGGCCAATACTGAAATTGAGAAAGCAATGTGACAGATTGACCATTATGAGGCCAATATTCTGTATATAAAATAAACATTTTTATGTGTAAAATCTATAATATACTATTTTAAGGTACTTGGAAAAAATATTTAGTGCAGGTCTGACACCTCAAGTTACTGTTTGAATAAGACTTTGCTGCTTGCTGTGTAACAACAACAAAAACGTCTTGTTAAAAAGTGCATTAGGTGCGTTTCCATCCAGTTCTTTATGCAGATAATAGTGGTATCGGTAATCTAGTAACCAGCAGTAAACAAAACAAAGCAATAAGTTAAAGCATTAATAGCTGGGTTTTCATCCAAATTTCTATCAAGATGTTTGAGCAAAAAGCAGTGGTATTGGTAACCTTGTAACCAATAGTAAATTAAAGGCATGCTTAGAAAATGGAGACAGGATTGCATTTAGTTATGATTAGGCAAGTTATTAATTAACTAGCAGTGCAGCTTGTAATTATCAAACTGAATGCTGTGGAGAGAAGAAGGAATGGAGAGTTTTTGATGCAGGCACTAACAGCAAGGGCATTACATCGACTTTGAGCTCCATATATGATAAAGACAACAAAAGAGGATGCAGCTAGATGATCAGTCATGTGGGGTTTAATTTTCTCTACGTCAGAATTTATTCAGCAAATGCATTTCCATCTCCCATTATTCGCATTTACTCTTTTATTGAGCAAAAACCACCTCAAGCAAGCGCAAAAAAAAACAAAAAAAACAGTTTTTGTGAATTTATGGATTTTTATTCAAAATTAGTCGTTTCTATCACTCGTTTGTGATCTTATGCGACACTTCAAAATGCACAGAAAATCAGTGTGATGGATCATGGAAACCCAGCTAATGACATAAGCTACAGTCGTAACGATAGGTCTGTGGCCGAGGATCATGTGCATCTCATCAGTAAACTTTAATTTTGTTCCTCTAAAAACCGCATCTGGACAGCTTGCTTTTCTCGCCCATGTCCCCACTGTTTTAAACTTTTGCAGTTGCTTTGTTAAATGTTTCAGGTTTTGTTAAATTCATCAGCTGAAGCAGTCAATAAGTAACGTGGGTGTAAAAACTTTTTACCAAGTTAAGGGATTTTCATTCAAATTTTGGCATTTTAATAGTTTGTGTTCGATAGGGATGCAAACATAGCTACTGTCTCAGACTTTGGCTTTACATTTGAGGAAGAGAAAGATTTATTGGCTTTACATTTTTTCCGATACATCGCCCACTGCAATATATCAGTCCAACAATAGTTTTTTTTATTGTTGAATCTTTATTATTCAACTCTATTCTTTTCACGATTGTTTAATTGCTCCAAAGCAGCTTTACGTTAATTAGTTGAAGTATCAGTTTAGAAGTTTAGAAGTGGTTTTATCTGTGATGATACTGGCTGCTATTTGCTTTCATTACCGTCAAATTACGTTGTGAGTGTTTCATTCAGGTAATCCAGATGAATATAAATGTTGTTTCTCATATGTGCATATTGAATTAATTAATTCATCGCTGCTATCAGCAAAACATTTTCTTTTCTTTCACCTCCTCAAGCTCACATGCATCCCATCATGCATCATTGAACTCGAATCGCGCTCCCCGCGGCCGAACTCCATCTCTCTGGATTAACGCGGTAATGTCGCAGGCCTCTGTGGAAAATTGTCTTTCCACACTTCTGATTGTTCTGTGTCACTCCCTTCGGCCCGACATGAGAAAGATCCAGACCTCTGTCCTCCTCCTAACTCTCTCTCTCGCTCTCTCTCGCTCTCTCTCGCTCTCTCTCGCTCTCTCTCTCTCTCTCTCTCTCTCTCTCTCTCTCTCTCTCTCTCTCTCTCTCTCTCTCTCTCTCTCTCTCTCTCTCTCTCTCTCTCTCTCTCTCTCTCTCTCTCTCTCTCTCTCTCTCTCTCTCTCTCTCTCTCTCTCTCTCTCTCTCTCTCTCTCTCTCTCTCTCTCTCTCTCTCTCTCTCTCTCGGCCGCCAGTGTCATTCTCCAATGGATCTGCTGGTAATTTGTAACGGCTGCTCGCCCATTAATGGCTGACAGCGCGAGAGAGTCCGGGTGTCATCCTGAGCGATATTCCTGACACCTCACCGTCGACCCGTCCCTCCTTCCTAACTCTTCCCCTCTTTCACCCGTGTTACGCGTTGATTGTCGTCTGGCGCTGGCGTGATGGACGGCAGTGATCTGTTAAATTGACTCTTTTCTCAGAAGAAAGAAGAAATAACAAAAATAATAAGTAAAATGAAATGTTTTTCTGCAGCTTTTTTTCTGAACCGCAAGAACAGATGTGAGCAAGCGACGCCTAAAATGACAAAACAATGCATCTGTCATGCTGGCTCAGGTGTGTGTGTGTGTGTGTGTGTGTGTGTGTGTGTGTGTGTGTGTGTGTGTGTGTGTGTGTGTGTGTGTGTGTGTGTGTGTGTGTGTGGGGGAGAGAATAAGAGAAAGAGAAGGAGTGCGTGTGTGTTTGTTAAAATGGTTTTTGTTAATATATCTTTGGTTCCATCATCAGATGAAAGTTGCTTCTAAACTAATAGATGTGACCCCTGTATTTGATCTTCTGGTTTTGGTCTGTGTATTATAATAATTATCAGTGTTAATGGAAAATGAAATGTTGAATGTTTCTGTTATGTGACAGTTAACTAAAATCATCGGACTTTATAATAATAGTTGTGTCGGTCACTGCGTGTTTACTGCAGTAAATTAGTGGCTTTCAAGAGCAAGAAATGGGTTCATTTTCATATCCAGTCGTCTTTGTATTAATAATTAAAATGATGAATTTCACAGTATGTAATAATGACTTCATTATATATATAATTCTTCTGTATGATAAACAGTTTTGGTACTGTGAGAATTCACTCACTTAAATATTTATAGTTTGTGGCATTTAGTTTAGATATTCAGAGGTTTTGTTGAGACACACAGACTTATTATATTAAGTGTTTTTCTTATATATTTTATTGTTTATTACACTGTGTTTTCTGCCAGTGAAATCAGATCAACCGATATTCCTTCCAGTGATCAGCCCCAAAAATCCTGATGCAAGCACACTTAAGCCCTTTTCACACAGAGATTACAGAAAATGCATCCAGGATTTGTCCGCGATCGTTTGATTTTTGGTTCTTTCACACTGCCAATGATTTTCAGAAATCTGTGCATGCATTCACACACATACAGTAAAGATCCCGTAAAGACATGTGATGTATTTAAAGTCCTGCACTTGGTAGATTTTTCCACACATCTGAAGTTTGATAATTATTCGTGCTTTTTCTCTTGAGGAACCACACACGTGTATTTTAGTTTATAATGAGATCAAAGTCAAAGTACTTCCTGATCTCTGCTTCAGAATATTTACAGGATGTGGTTGTGTTCACACAGAAGCATTTCTGACAATTTTATGGAAATTTACTGCGACCAAAGTGCAGTGTGAATGAGGTCATAGTTAAAGCCCGGAGTATAGTCTGTTTTTGTGTGTATGCAAATGTACTTGCAAGTATAGTTTATTTGACTCATACATGCACACAGAGTCACAGACATTCAATGCATGTGCATTGCGACAAAATGCAACACATCTCCTGGGCTACATACTACATAGTCCGGTAGGAGCATGCGTGACCTATGTGCACAATGTACACAAGGTTTCAAAAATTGCATCACGCAGACCCTCACATACGGATAAGAAATTGACCATACTTTTGGTCACGACCGAGGGGCAACCTTTCGATCTCTCTAATGCTGCGTTTACACCAACTGCGGTAGAGGCGGCAAGCACGGGTGATTTACATGTTAAGTCAATGCAAAGACACGATTACATGCGGATTATTATCCTGTGGCACAGTACGCGCGGTATACGCAGCACGGAACACGGGAATTGAGCGTTGCCACAGGAAACGCGTGAGTTGAAAAATCGAAACTTCTGCGGATTTTTGCGCTGTGTTAACCAATCAGGTCCTTGCTGTAGTAGTGACGTGATTACAGGAAGCGAGAGGAGTGGCGGAGTCTCCAATGAGTCACACAAGCCCCTCCCATGACGCGGATTTCAGCGTGAATTTCTCGCATGACTAGAATTTCACGCGCGGCTTTCATGCACAGATGAAGCGAGTGAACTCAAATGTTCAAGTGTCCAACTATGCGCGAACAGCGCGTTTTTGACGCCCCTACCGCGGCTGGTGTAAACGCAACATAATGAAGCCAATATGAAAGTGATTTAAACTGCAATTCATCGACTGGCCGCTTGAGGCTCCAGAAGGGAGTCAATTCCCATAGACTCCCATGTTTAAAATGGCCAACTTTACAGTAGAATATAATATGTACACAGCCTGGTACAAAAAGTGTTTTTCAACTGTGAGGGGGTGAATTTTTTTGTAACTCATCCGTTTAAATGATATTAAACTTCTGCATAATTAAGGGCGTGGCCACTTGAATGACGGTTTAACAGCCACTTGCTGAGGTTTCAGCAACCATTTACCTCAGCGTCACCCATGTCCCACCTCTTTACCCATGTTCAGAAAGCCATGAGTGATGCGCGGTGGCGCGCGGCCAAGATGGGGACGGAAGACACCGCCTACTTTAAGCTTCAAAAACGATCTTCACAAACCAATGGGTGACGTCACGGACACTATGTCCATATTTTTGTACAGTCTATATATGGTCACGCCTGAAGGAGTTGCATTGACTCTGCTTCAGGTTGCGCCTTCAGCTGTGATTTATTCAATGATATACAGCACAGCCTCTCGTACCGGTGCAGTTTGGTTGGTTTTGGGTAGTGTGAGCGTCCCCTAAGTGGAACTTTAAAACAACACTAACTATGGTTGGTTGGTTTTTTGTGTCTGTTCTCTGATTGGTGGATTCTTGGATAGTAGAGGCTGAAATGTGTAAAAGGCTTTATGCTGCAGGTCTGTTGGATTACAGTGACACAAACCTGCGCTGACATCCAGGTCTGAACTCTTAGGATAGCTATGGCAGTGTACACACACACACACACACACACACAGAAACACACACACACACACACACACACACAGAAACACACACGCGCATCTCTGTGTCCCTGCAGTGCAGACAGTAAAGGACGTCTCACATCAGGGCGTAATGACCCATGTGATGGCTGTGTGTGTGTGTGTGTTCCTCTGAGAGACGGGCGTCTGGTCTCAGCAGGCGAGATTTCCTCCGTAAGAGCTTAGGCCACAAACACTGAAGCAACGTTGAAACCTGAGCCGATCCACTGCCTCTTTGTGTTACAATGAGACCTCAACAAACCCACACCACCTGCTGATTGTGTGTTTGTGTAACATGTTACTGTATGTGCATTTACAACAAGAAGTCTGGAGTTACACGATTCAATTATAATCTGTCTGTAGATGATGAACTGATGGGTGCAGTCAAACGTCTCTTGATCCACAAAACTCTGTTTCCATCCAGACACACTGAAGGTTAAAATGATGTTTTGTTGGTGTTGGGGAAGATTTACACTGTTTACCTATGATGTGGTTTCACAGTAAGTGTTTGATGAAGTGTCTGTGTCAGTCAGTTAATGTTTTTTTAATAAGAGGTTTTTAAATGGAGGGATAGTAGATCAGACTGCCGGACCCCTGTAGAGTCGAGAGCTGTGCTGATTCAAGGGTCTTCATAATTATAAAGCTTTTTGCTCCACTCATCATCATAAGTTGTGTTTATGGTTTTTTGGGTGAAAAAAGATGCTAGTGGAGTGTGTGGTGTTTTTGTGCGGTCTCGCTCAGTAGTATTACAAGACAATTAGTAAAAAAAATAATAATAATAATACTGTCATACTTGTAGATGAGCAGTCAAAGGTCTCAACTCCTCTGCTGTATCTTTCCACACATTTCTTAAAACTTTTTTCAAATAAGTCAATGACATAAAACATAATTACTGGTTAAAATGAACATGAAAAACGTGGCTATATTTTACATTGATAACTGTGTACGTGTGTGTGTGTGTGTGTGTGTGTGTGTGTGTGTGCGTGCGTGTGCGTGCGTGCGTGCATCCGTTTGTGTGTGCGCGTGCGTGCGCATGATGTGATAAGCCGGTACGCTGAATTTTCTCTTGGTCTTTTGTAAAGTTTCAGTTGTGATCTGCTGATGGGAGCAGAATGAGGATTCTTGTATCTCAGCAGTTTCTTATTCGTCTCATGCAGCTGATGTTCAAAAGTCATTCATTCATCTGGACTCTTCATATGTGCTGATATTTCAAATGATCTCATGTGTTAACTCTTTATTGTAATGTTTGTGTGTTTTCAGTCATTCGTCTTATCTTGTTGATGTATGAATATTGAATGGCATTGATCTGTGTGTGTCTCGATGTGAACCCTATGCTTGCATTATGATGATGATATTGTTGGATGTGTGCTCCAGTCTCTCAGTAACACATGACAGTAGAGATGTAATTGTGTTTGCTCACAGGGTTATGGGGATTAATCTTTATATGTATTTTGTACTGATCAGTTTATTTGTCTGGAGCTTATGGGCACAACACAAATAATATTTTGTGCAGTTTTAGGGTACGAGAGCCACAGAATATTGTTGTTGTAGTTCAGCTTCTTCACATTTGAATCTGAGATGGCATCAGACCACCAGACTCAAACCCTTGGGGTCACCACCAGATATGTGGCCCATTTAATTTCATTGCAAGCTGTATACTTGTATAACTGTGTTAAGTAAAAACTCTTGTCTGCGTTGCAGCCGCTGTGTCAGCGCAGCCCTGCAGCCATCTGCGCAGCCGTGCGTTTCCAGCATTCCGCGACGGCGCAGAGCACAGATGTTGATCGTCCGTGGACGGGACAGGACAGCCTGGCGCAGGATGATCCTGAGATGTGGGATCTTCTGCAGAAAGAGAAAGACAGACAGTGTCGAGGACTGGAGCTGATCGCTTCAGAGGTGAAATATCATTCAACACAAGAATCAACTATAAACACACGATCACATTAAACATCATGACACTGTCTGTTTAATCCATACGAATCCATTCAAATGTTACTATTGAGAAACTGCACACCAGCTTACAGTAAGATACTGAGATCTGAGAGCAATGTGAAGGTCATGGGTCTTCAGTAATATAGCACCAGTGTTGGGGAAGTTACTCAAAAAAAAGGAATTAATTACTAATAACTTTCTAAATCCTATTTAGTAAATAATTCAAAGATAGGCTTAAACTGCTCGAATAAATCCTATAAAAGTACATCAGATATTCTTGTCACACTTTTTAAGTCCAATTCTCACTATTAACTAACTATTAACTACTTTTGCATCAATATACTCCTAATTACTGCTTATTAATACTTAGTAAACTAGTTGTAAAGTTTAACTATTGGTAGGATTAAGGATGTAGAATCAGGCATTAATTTGTGCTTTATTAGTATTAATAAACAGTCAATATATCAGTAATATTAATGCTAATAATCAACCAGTTAATAGTGAGAATTGAGTGTCACCATTATTCTTATTAACTCAGCGAAGTATTTAAAGTGAGAAGGATACATAAAAAACTTAGGGATGGGAGGTAATTTGCATGTGATTATCATTTGCATCTCGTCAGTGAAGCTGGTTCCTTGATTAGAAATAAATTTACTACACAAAGCCATAGTTCACTAACAATTGAGGCAATTTCGCATTAATTATCGTGGACGTTTCGCCTGCGATATGGCCCAGCTTGTCAGTGAACCATCACCCATCCCTAAAATAAAACATGCATATAAACCTTAGACTTTAAATGTTGATGTTAAATCCACTATTGTATTAGATATCATTGATCTTCAACCCATACACAGTGTTTACTTTAATTATATCAGAATTTACTGTTATTAAAGTAAGGAAAAAGTAATTCAATTACAGTAACTAATTAGTAGGGATGTGCATTTATGTCATTTTTTCATTTCGATTAATCCATAGGTCTGAAGAACGAGTACTCGATTAACTGGGGGCGGGGCAATCAAAGGGGCGGGGCGTACACGTCATGGTGAAAATGAAAATATTTTTATTAAAAACACTCAAATAAAACTTAATTTCGAAGAAACTATGACAGAACAATGAACACATACAAGAGTTTTAATGAATTAAATGTTTTTAACAGAAACCTCTAACAGGAAAAGCTGCGTGATGGAATGAAACTAAAGGGTTAACAAACACAAACCGAAGCGCTTTCTATATGACGCACTCTGCATAATATTAAGCCTTTATACAACAAAAATGTACAACGTCCATCTATCTGCATAAATGCAAGACTTCAACTAAGTTTTCAACTAAGTTATCTAAAAAAAAAGAAAGTTTAACTCCCTTTGTGGATGTGCATCAAAAACAGCGCACTTTTAAACACGTCCAGTCAAAGCACAAGCTTCATAACATTAAGCAGCTTTAAGTGTTGGTATCATTTTAGCATTTAGCTGTGTCGTGTCGTCCTCTTACCTCAGTCAAGATGTAATGTAAATGCTCATATGGCTCTCTGGTATCTCTTGACATTTGATGTTTAAATATGAGATGATAACCCATTGAACTTTTGACGGCGCTGTACATTTTGCAACTGACTGACTGTATTTCCGAAGATCACGGCATCCTTTTAAACCATAGTGCCTCAGTGATGTGAGGTGTGACCGGCTTCACGGGCTCGCGGGCTGCCGCGCATTCGCAGACTGGCGGGTTGCTGATGCGCGGTTGCGCGGAATCTGTTTGTTTTTGAATCACGCATGGTAATGCTACTGATGTCATACGTCAGTCTGCGTAGCTCGACACGACGTCAAACACGCATCTCCAGACCCAGTCTTTACTACCACATGCGCTCGTAACGCTAACCAGATACCCAAATGCCGCCATATCCACAATAAATAAATAAATAAACCCACATGATCATCGTTTTCGTGATCGATCATCGATGCCACGTTCGAGTACTCGAGCAATCGAGTACTCGTGCCCATCCCTACGCAACTAGTTACACCCAACACTGTATAGCACTTGAGTTGTATTTCTGATGCAGTCACACATGATCTCTTTGCTTACAGCGCATGAACTTAATTTTCCTCACTGAAGAACTACTCACAGCATGAGCTTAACCCTAACCTTAACCTTAACCTACCCATAAATGAGGATTTGAGTAATGTGGACCGTAAACTAAACTATAAGTCAAGGCTGACAGGACAATAATATTAGTAGTACCACAAACAATTACACAAAAATACACGCTGATAAATACAACCCAAATATTTAATGTCGTGATTATTACCATCCATTTGCACTAGTTTATATCCAGCTGGTTACTTTTATCCATGATTTAGCCGGCTAAGCTGCACATTTTAAGTTAAGAAAGCAAACAGTATGCGGCTCTCAGCTAACATTTCCAAATAAAAATCTGTTTCAGTTTATCTTTTTTATTATAACTGCAATATACTTCAGTATTTATGAATATAATGAATTATTAATTATTTGTATTAATTCTTTTATTTTATTGGTTCAGTATTGTTGTTTTATTACTTTTTTAATACATTTTAGCACTGTTTCACTTTGAGTGTTATGTGTTGTGTTTTTATCTAGTATCCCTTTTAAACACTATTGGTCTTTACAAACAAACCTATTTATCTGTTTCGTTAATATCCACTATTGGTCGACCTCTGATAAAGAAAGACTAGAAAGAGTTTAACAGTAAGAAACACATCATTCATAATCCAGTACACACATACACATAGATAAACACACACATACTGATAAACACACATTGATACTTATTCAAACCCACACCCTGATAACACACACCCACAATCTTTCTCACTACTTTTTAGAGTAGTATACTACTACAATACCCATACAATATTGTGCATATACAGTGTGTCATTGTCATGTATATATGGGATACAGTTATTGTTCAGTAAACAATGCTTAAGATACAACAATATATCCCACAATGCAATGGATTATCAATCTCATACTACTGTTTTAAATGCTGTTTGATGAAACGGTTATAAATACAGTAGTTTAATAAAGAAGGTTGTGTAGTCTCTTTAGATTATCTTCTAGTTGTTATTTTATGTTGTAATGTTAGTTTATGTTGTGTGAGAAAGGCAGAAAGGTCCAGAAGTGCGCCGGTCATATCCTTCTGAAATGAAAATAAAACTGCACATTGTAATTTCTGTAAGTTACATCTATTTATCAAACTATTAGTAATGCGGTTATTTTGGGGGAAATGTGAATAATTGCATTTCAGTCTGATTTAAAGGGTTAGTTAAACCACTTACCCATGTGTTATCTAAACCACCAAGTCATCAGATTGTCTTTAAAACACATTTTTAGATAATAAGAGAATAATATGAGAATAATTGATTTTATGTTAAAATAAAACACAAGTTGTGTTAAAAGTAACACAAAATGTGTTGTTTCAATGATAAGACAGAGATGGGTGGATTTAGTGTGTTGTCCCTAAACTAATACTAATGTGTTGTTTTTAACACATCTGAGTGTATCTATAAATGTGTTCTGAAGACAATCAAAGGACTTGAGGACTGATTTAGGACACAGTGGTGAGGGATTTCTGATCAAATTGTCATTTTTGGGTGAACTAACCCTTTAAGGTGTGTCCCTAAATGTTCTGCTTGCACTCCTAAACTTTTCAGTAGTGGTAGTTAAAGAAGTTCCCCTCCAGCTCTACTCCAGGCTCTTTTAATCTCTTGATTTGTTTATGAAGTTTCTATCTTTGGCTCTGTGGATTTCTCTCTTCTCCAGCTGGGAGTCTCTGCCTGTGCATTTACAATTCTAATGCATGTGTGTTTTATCAGCATGGCTGGTGTGCAGTAGAGAGCTGTTAGCTGAACTCTGATCTAGGGTCAGGCATTTGCATAACACCGTGTGAGCGGCTGACTCGCAGACAGACAGACAGACAGACAGTGAGGGGTGTCCGCTGTTAGTCTGTCTGTGCTTGCCAGATACTTTTCTCTCTACTGAACTGATGAATTTCGGTGTTAAATATGTTGCAGATTTTCACTGTGTTTGTGTGTGTGTGTGCGCGCATGTGTGTGTGTGTGCGCGTGTGTGTGTGTGCGCGTGTGTGTGTGTGCGCGCGTGTGTGTGCGTGTGTGTGCGTGTGTGTGTGTGTTTACCTTGACAGAATTTCTGCAGTCGAGCAGCTCTTGAAGCTCAGGGCTCTTGTCTCAACAATAAGTACTCAGAAGGTTACCCAGGAAAAAGGTGTGTCTGTGATGTCACTCTTATAGATGAAATTAATGAATGTATTGCATATTACAGCGCAGGTCTTTAAAGTGTCATACATTTACACGTTCTAATTATTGAAAATGTGCAAAAATCTTTTTTAATTAAAGGCTGTAAAAGTATTTTATTTAAACGGTGTGTGTGTGCAGGTATTATGGAGGTGCTGAGGTGGTGGATCAGATCGAGCTCTTGTGTCAGAAGCGAGCGCTGGAGGCCTTTGATTTGGACCCAGCGCTGTGGGGTGTTAATGTCCAGCCGTACTCCGGATCTCCTGCTAACTTTGCTGCATACACCGCCGTTCTCAATCCTCACGATCGCATCATGGGTCTGGACCTGCCGGACGGAGGACAGTGAGTATTAGATAATATTTATTTATCATTACCATATGAGTCATGAATGTAGGATGAACGGTGTTCTCTCTCTCTAGTCTCACTCACGGCTACATGTCTGATGTCAAGCGGATCTCAGCCACTTCCATCTACTTTGAGTCGATGCCCTACAAACTGAACGTAAGCAGACATTTACTATAATAATAATAGTAAGTGCGTGTGTGTGCGTGTGTGCGTGTGCGTGTGCGTGTGCGTGTGCGTGTGCGTGTGCGTGTGCTTGTGCGCGTGCGCGTGCGTGTGTGCGTGCGTGTGCGTGTGTAGACAGATAAGTAGAAACAGGTGTCTTGTGTACTGCTTGCCTTTTTAAATTGATCAGAGCATCATTGTGTGTTTGGGTGATCAATGAGTCTTTGTGTCTGTGTGTGTATCTGTGTGCGTGTGTGTGATGGATGAGTGGTCAGTCCCCTCTCTATGGGAGAGATAATAGGAAATCGACAGGCAGCCCTGAGCTACACACACACACACACGCGCACGCACACACACACACACACACACACACACACACACACACACACACACACACACACACTGCAGTATGACCCTCAGACTCCACATTAGTGTGATGGAGTGACCAGACAAACGGAGAGAGAGATTATCAGCTGTCCAGCTCTTGTCTCAGGTGGAGAGAAACTCAAGATAAGACGGGACAAAAGTTTGAGAGAGTGAGACTGTTCTCAAGAGTGTGGTGAGAGAGTGACACTGAGATGTGTGTGTCAGAGAGTGAGACAGCATGTGAGAGTGAGACTAAAGAGAAAAGAGTGAGACAGTAGGGCTGCATGATAAATCGCATGTGATTATCATCTCGTCAGTAAAGCTGGTTACTTAATTAGTAGTAAATCCCCATCACCTGCTTTCAGATGAAGCATCATTTACTACACAGACACAACACTTACTTCACGGACAAGCTGGGCCGTATCGCAAACATATCACAGGCGATACATCCGCAATAATTAATGCGAAATTGACCTAATTGTCGGTGAACTACGGCTATGTTTACACGTACGTGGTTATTTTGAAAAACGGAGAAATTTACCTTCATTTGTGCCCTTTGTTTACACGTAAACATAGATTTCACCTCTGAAATCGATTCCTTCTAAAAACTCCGGCCAAAGTTAATATTTAGAAAATCTTCGTTTTCATGCTTGCATGTAAACTGAGACAAACGGATGTTTAGGCGGCCAACATCAAAGTATGCGCCAGAGCTCGCACTTACGTCAAAAGTGCAACCTATGTTTACATGTGACAGCTACTCTGAACGCTTCCATGATCACATTTATGTTCGTGCAAACTCGTTTCGTGTGTTTGTATTTGCAAATACAGCTGCTCCATTATATCAAGGAGCAGAGACGAGTGCTCGGAGGTCAGCAATTTTACACGTGTTCGAATTCATGAGGCGCTGCAAGAACTGACATGCGGACATGAGAGCGCGTTGAGAAATCACACATAGAGGTCTAATTTCAAATCGCTCTTGCGGTACTTTGACGTCATCGAACACCTACTGACGTAATGTTTGGATAGATGTTCCCTTTTATAATAATATCTGGTTTAGTTAAAACCCATCACAGGGTGTCTGGTAAGAGACTTAATCGATTGATGTCTTATTTTGGAGAAACCTGTTTAATTGTCACCACAACAACTCAAGCTTTTGATCAGTATCCATACACGTGTGTGTGTGTATATGTGAAATATAAGCGTAACTGTATTAAATGACCACGTAAAATCGTTTAAATAATTATTATTAAGCTTAATAAACCAAATCACGTTATTATGGCAAATATAATAAAGAGAAGTCAAACAGAACACAGGTTTGGTCATTACCAAAGTCAAATAAGATTCACTTACTTCGCATTTACGCACAAACACATAACATTAAAGAAGTTGTCCTTAAAGCAAAAGTTCACGTCTGTATCAGCGATCCGGCTCAACTCAACACTAGGGCTGTCACTTTTGAGAAAAATCAAATTCGAACGGATTTCGAATATCATGCAATGTATCCGAATATATTCGAATATCTAGGCTCCGCCCCCCCATGCGCATCAAAAACCCACCGTAATGGAGATTCAATCACAAAATTATTAACAGTGACAGTCATAAACAGGGTTGTCTGGATTACTTTTTTACTTAATGTTTGAAACTGCAGGTTATCAACTTATGAATAACAAACTTATATATGAAAAAACGATTCAGAACAGTTACAGACAATAACGTGACAACTTAAATAGCAGCAGGAGTATATAGGCAGACGCAAACGGAATTCGCGCCCGCAGAATTCGGCAGAAAACTCCGCGGAATTCCGCGGATTTAATGCCCGTCATTGACAAGCACACATATCCCGCTCTTGAGCGTGTTTGTGACCAGAACTGTCATTGACAACAAGCACACATACAAAGCATATCACAAAGCGCGTTTGTGAGCCGTCATTCACAAGTACATTAACCCTGCGCGTGCTGTTTGCTTGCCCGTTTTCAATGATAGAGAGAGCACAAACCCTTTGATACTTGAGATGAAATTAAACTTACCACTTTAAGCAGATCTCATTTGTCGTCAATGTGACGCGCAACAGTCAGCACATGATCATTTCAAATCCGTTTACAAGACAAATGCTGTTGTTGTTTAATATAAAGTTTACATTGCGTTGTAAAAATTATGAAATTATCTTCATACATGCTAATTTCATAATGCGAACGTATCAACACAAGCTTTTTATTCTGCTATAATATTTAACACTATAAACAATATGTCATTTTATATACAAACTATAATTCTATCTTGACATGCACATGAGGTTCATTTTGGTCCCATTTGATTCCCTCTCTTGCGCACAGTTGCCGTCGTCGGTCTCACTCTCAGCCTCCTTCCTTTTACGAGGTGTTACAGTAAAAAAATGCGCTACACATGGCATTTAAAAAACCGGATGGTTTATTTATAGTTCGAATACGGATATTTCACGTCATGTTCGAATGCATATTCGAATATCGAATAAAAAGTGACAGCCCTACTCAACACTGAGTTCTGTGGGCTGGATGATCGCAAGCACATAGACGCGGGCGCTGATTGGCTGCTGCGCTGGATTCTGTGTGTCAATCAATCTCTGCAAGAAAAAGAGATCTTATTAGCGAACTTTCATAATAAACTATAATAACAAGTAACAGCCTTTAACACCTACTGCAAAAACTCCTTCCTCCAACACGAAGAACCAGTCCGCGTCACCGCCGACGATTGGCTTACGTGGGCTTGAGCTTCTCTTGACGGCATATATGCACGGGTACGTGTAAATAAACACTTTTCTGAAAACTGACATGTGTGCACGATATTATTTTTGAAACTGGAGAGGTTGAAAAATCTGTTCATGAAAATAGCCGCCCACGTGTACATGCAGCCTACGACTCTGTGTAGTAAATGCTGCTTCATCTGAAAGCAGGTGATGGTGATTTACTACTAATCAAGAACTGGCTTTACTGACGAGATGCACATGATAATCACATACGATTTATCGTGCAGCCCTACGAGACAACATGTGAAAGCGAGACTGTCTGTGAAAGAGGGTCAATATGTTTGATAAGATGTGTGGGAGAGTGACACAATGTTGGTAATCGTGTGCGTGTGTGTGAGTCTAGTGGTGTTTGTAAGGTTTGACAGTCCTAAATAACTACAGTAGTAATGTTGTGTGTACAGCAGATGTGAATTGTGTGACACCTCAGCATTAATTATCTCTCATTATAATGAATGAAGCTGTCTGTCTGTTTGCTGAGTGGACTGTAGTTTCTTACTTGCTGTCAAATTAAAAAAGTCACTGTGGGTATAGCGTGGCATAAATGTTACAGCAAAACACAACCTGCCACACATTTCTACTGTAATAGCACATGTACTGTCACAAAACCCTGGAGAGTCACAGGGAGAGAGTACAGATAGCAGGATGTTGTATATATAAACCACTGGATTAAACCAGTTCTCTCTCTCTCTCTCGCTCTCTTTTCAGCCTAAATCAGGTCTGATAGACTATGATCAGATGGAATTAACTGCCAGGCTCTTCCGACCCAAACTCATCATTGCCGGCACCAGTGCTTATGCCCGCCTCATCAACTACGCCCGCATCAAAAAGGTACCAAACCTCACACTCGTCCTGTGTGAACCTCCTCTGTCATACACTCTTAAAGAGGTCATATTATGAGATTTTTTCTAAGATGTCAAATAAATCTTTGTTGTCCCCAGACTGCATATGTGAAGTTTTATCTTAAAATACCCCACAGATAATTTATAATAGCATGTGAAAATTGCCACTTTCTAGGTGTGAGCAAAAATGTGTTGTGTTTAGGTGTGGCCTTTAATATACAAATGAGCTGATGAAATGCAAACACTGATCACCATGATGGTGGTTTGTTGAAATTGAAACTCAATTTTGCTATCAAATATTTTCTCTCTCTGCACTAAAGGACAGTGCCGTGCAGATAAAGAGGCAGTTTTATTATAGTAACATCCCCTTATGACATCACAAGTTGAGCCAACAAGGGTATGTTTTTACATGCATGCAGAGAATGGTTTACCAAAACTGAGTTAATGGGTTGATCTTTTTCACATTTTCTATTGACCCACTTATAGCACTTAAACATGGAAAAAAGACAGATTTTCATGATATGTCCCCTTATTAAGGTGCTTGAAATGTTCTTCACAGCCATGCCATAGAAGAACCATTTTGGTTCCTCAAAGAACTATTTAGTCAATGGTTCTTTAAAGAAGCATTTCTTTATACATGTTTATAATCTGAAGAACCTTTTTCATCTTAAAGAATCTCTTGTGATGTTAAAGGTGCTTTAAAGAACCTTGAAGCACCTTTATTTTAAACTGTGCACTGTCTCACTTCTGAAATGTGTTTCCAAACTTAAATGCTCATCAGTTCATTTTGTGAACTTTTGTACAGACTATAGAGAGACTTTCAGGCTATGTTTACATTAATGCGTTTATGCTTTAAAACGCGTTACTTTTGCTACGTTTACGCCTTTCATCTACACTACATCACCGTTTTCGACCCTCATAAACGGATTCGTTCGCAAACGCTGAAGACCCTGTTTTAGTTTGAGAACTCAGACGTTGCTCTGAGTGTAAATGAACGTAGACGGAGTCTTATGTAAACGAACAGCTGATGTTAACGTGACAGCGCATCATTTTCAAAGTAAAAATTATTTTATTCATGTAAATGTTGGTTTGTTACGGAGGTTTTGCCAAAAATAGTAAACATCTACCAACCAGCTATTATAAACGCTATATCGGATAGTTTTAACATGTATCCTTATAGATAATGTCTGTTTTATATGAATGTTTGAGTATTGTTGGGTTTAATGTGTTTATGTTTTGTTTAAATGTAGTTAGCTTATGAAAGATAGACTGTAATTTTAAATGCCATATAGGCGTTGCAAAGGCCAATATGAAGGGAGAATTGTAATGGGTCAGACATTATTTTCCAGTTTAATGTAAGTTTTGTTTGCTACTTTAAAATGAATTTCGTTTCAGATAATTTGTCTCTTAATTTTAATCGATGTTTTGTTGATAAGTTTTGTGAATATAAATTAATAAAAACAATAAACTCAACGTCATTAATATAATGCTCGTTTAGGCGCTTGGCTTTTAGCTATTTGTGTGTTGCTAGCGGAGGACGTGCACGGACCTCGCACACTTTTAAAAATTAATGCAATAAGCATTTCTGGTAAAGGCTAAAGAAATACTTCACCTCTTACTATGTTTGATTGAAGTTTGAATTTGCTGATTTATTTTTGCTTCAAGTTCGCTACTGTTCAGTACTGTTCACTTGAATGCTTTCTTTTTAAATCATAAAGACCTTTCTGTTTAGTTATAAAATAAAAATTAACCTATTAATCATATTAATATGTTGTAGGGGGGAGCTAGAACAGTATAAGTGTTTATGTTTTGTTTAAATTTAGTTAGCTTACGAAAGATAGACTGTAATTTTAAATGCCATATAGGCGTTGTAAAGGCCAATATGAAGGGAGAATTGTTATGGGTCAGACATTATTTTCCAGTTTAATGTAAGTTTTGTTTGCTACTTTAAAATGAATTTCGTTTCAGATAATTTGTCTCTTAATTTGAATCGAAGTTTTGTTGATAAGTTTTGTGAATATAAATTAATAAAAACAATAAACTCATCGTCATTAATATATAATGCTCTTTTAGGCATTGCGCTTTTAGCTATTTGTGTGTTGCTAGCGGAGGACGTGCACGGACCTCGCACACTTTTTAAAATTAATGCAATAAGCATTTCTGGTAGGCTAAATTAAAACTTCACCTCTTACTATGTTTGATTGAAGTTTGCATTTGCTAAAATTTATTTTTTGCTTCAAGTTCGCTACTGTTTAGTACTGTTCACTTGAATGCTTTCTTTTTAAATCATAAAGACCTTTCTGTTTGGTTATAAAATAAAAATTAACCTATTAATCATATTAATATGTTGTAGGGGGTAGATAGAACAGTATAAGACTTTCCCAAACACATTTTTATAGGTTAAAAAATAATGTCTGTTGTAGTGGCCGGCAAAGGATCTAGCTATGAATTTTTGTCAATATCGCACACCCCTAGGCTGCGTAAACGTGCAGGTAAGCTATTATTAGAGTACTAAGTTATTTTACACTTTTATGCTCATGCCCAGTTACATGATTGGTCATGTTTCATGCGTTTATGGTGGTGTATAGTGTGGATGAAGATTCTTTTTAAAATGCCAGTATAAACGAGGATCGTTTTCATTTTAAAATGCCGTTTTAAAACGCAAATGCTCTAATGTAAACATGGCCTCAATGTATGCAAATGAAAACTAATGAACAGATTCATAAACATCATCAAGCCATGTTTCTATTCAGCCTGTCTTATAGAGCAGTGCTTGACTTTATACTGTCACACTCAGAGATGTGTCCCATAATGAAAATAAAATGGGATTTGAACAGAAAACAGGAAGAATGTTTCTAATTGTTTTTCTCCTATAATCACTCATTTATTTGTTATTACTCAGACTCGACTTACTGTCATAACACACACACACACACACACTTTTATGCAAACACAAGACTTTCTATAGATTTAATGGTTTATATATTGATTATTGAAGGAATAACTGGCGACGGGCCGTTGAATTAATTCGGCACAACCTGAAGTGGAGTTACACTGCGGATGTGGATTATTTTTAAAAAACTCAAAGCACCGGAGTCAATAATTTCTTATACCACAGTCACCACATACATTACTCTGGTGGTTATTTAAAGACATTGTGTGTTTATCAAAAAATAATCAACACCTGTGGAACATTTCTCAACCAATCAGAATAAAGCATTCAACAGGCCTGTGGTATAACTATTGATTTATGCAAATATTGAACTCTATTAAACTTGGATATGATGTAGAGCTTCAGGTCAGATCTTCATGATTCACTAGAAGTCAATCTGACAGTACGAGTGGATTTAAAGCACAGTTAATCTTTATCTCATCTGAAGACTTTTAGATTTTCTTTCATCATCTAGTGTGAGATGGGTCTCTTGTTTACCCCTGTGTGTTGTGTTGTGTTGTGTTGTGTTGTGTTATCTCATCCTCAGGGGGAGATTTGGGTCTCATGTTTGTTGCTAGAATTCACTGTGGCCTGATTTCAGTCCAGGATAAATAAGGCCAGCTGTATTTATACACACACATATATATAGATGAAGTGTGCATATAATTATCAGCGTATAATCAGCTGGAAAATTATTTTTACCCCTCAAACTGAGTCGTCATGCTCAGAAGTGTTTGTGAAGAGGAGAATCTGGGTCTTGTTCCCTGAAGTGAATCTCATCGGGTCATTCTCTGATAGACTGATAACACAATGCTTTGATTGTAAGATTTGCTGGGAGCGCTGCAGATCTGAGGCTCCTAAACGCTTCAATAATCTCATGAAAATCTATTTATTATATCTCTCATTCACCCTTACACCTCTCTCTCTCTCTCTCTCTCTCTCTCTGTATCTCTGTATGGACAGTTGTGTGGTGATATCGGCGCGTATATGTTAGCAGATATGGCTCACATCAGCGGTCTGGTAGCCGCTAAAGCCATTCCTTCTCCGTTTGAACACGCTGACCTCGTCACAACCACCACACACAAATCCCTGCGAGGATCCAGGTACGCTTGAGTGCCTTCGACGTTTACTTTCCTTTAAATCTGAGCCGTCTTTCAAAGAGCACCAGAGGAGGTTTGAGACCTCCAGAAACCAAATACAGTACAGTGTGAAATGACTGCAGAAAGACTTTTCTTCTCTCCTGTATGTCCTGTAGTTTTATTATCATTACATTGCATGATTAATTCAGTCCAGTTTTGTAAAAGTAAAAAGTTAATTTGCAATTTTTTTCATGTTTTTTGTACAGTTCTCATACTATAACATGATAAAGGAGTAGACGTTACATCACTTTAATTTAATGTCAAGTTGAATGCATTGCATTATGGGATACAGTATTTCACTCAGTAGTAGCTCATAAAAGTATTTTGTGCATACACAGTTAAACATACAGATTACTAGGGATGCTCCGATCAGGATTTTTGCAGCCGATACCGAGTACCGATTTCTTGTTGTGATAATCAGCCGATACTAAACCGATACGGACTCTCCAAGCTAATACATGCGCTCTTTGATGACTGTAACTGTAAACCTTTTGTTTCTAAAACCGTTATACAATGTTGTCTTTGTTATATTATTTAATTTGTTTTGTTTTGTTTTTTGTTTGAGAATCAAATAAATAAGCTCAACAAATACAAATAAAAGTCTTGTTAAAATGACTGAAAATAAATTCAGTGTATGAAGTAAATCGATGTATTTGTATAAAGTAAATCAGTTCTTCAGTCAAGAGCAGAGAGTGATTTTCTCTTTAATATTATTGAGAGATGAATTAGGTGACTGAGCGAGACCTCGTGTTGAATGACAGGCCGTGTGCGTGCGTTGGATGTACACACTGCGGACAAGAGCAGCTGCGAGTAAAATGTCAAAACTTTCAAATGCATACAAATAACAAATTTTAGGCATGTAGATGCAATGTCTGCAATAAATCTATATATGTTGTATACGCTGTTTAATGGGGATGTGAAGACGCGTCACGCTGCATGTTAGGACTGGAGCGCGCGCTCCTAGAAAACACACAGATCTCTGTAAAAGTAGAGAGAAATCCACATTTGCAGGTCGCACATGAGCAACAGGTTGTAAAATTCAGTCGGCTCTTGAGATCGGCAAATTTTGCAAGTCTCAATTGAGTCATTAAATTGGATTTAATTATGGCCAATCGATCGGAGCATCTTTAGTTACTACCCTATAGATCAGCACATGACCATCATTAACTCGTTGATCTCCTCCTCCTTCAGGGCGGGGCTTATTTTCTATCGTAAAGGTGTGCGCTCGGTGGATAAGAAAGGAAAGGATGTTTTGTATGACCTGGAGGATAAGGTGAACTTCTCAGTGTTTCCTTCACTCCAGGGTGGACCACACAATCACGCCATCGCTGGAGTCGCTGTGGCTCTCAGACAGGTCAATTCACTCATTGAAATATTGTCCTGCTGTTATGCACGATCATCTGAATTCTGCTGTAAAATATCTTTCTCTCTCAAGTGTTAAAGTGATTGTTTTATGGTTATGGTTTCTCCTATCTATGTTCCTCAGGCCACGACGCCCATGTTTCGAGAATACATCGCTCAGGTTCTGAAGAACTCGAAGGCAATGGCAGACGCTCTTCTGAAGAGAGATTACACACTGGTGTCAGGTCAGATCTCATCTAGGTTCTGTATTCATGTTTAGATCTGAAACAGAGAAACATCATGTTCTCTGACAGTCAGATTAAATCTCTTCTTGATATGATTTATGAGCAGTGTGTTAGTGAATAATCACATTAATGAACCTCTCTGTGTGCTTATTAATTCGGTGTTTGGCTTCATGGGGTTAACCGATAGAGATGTTGTGATTTATAACTTACTGACGCATCACATTTACAGTGAACAAGAAAACTATGAAGTTATCAGACCGTAACTTCACTTTTTAAACGTAAAGTTCATTTGTGACCCGATCTGGCGAAATGAGTCGGAAGTCGCAACGTTCTATTTTAAGATATGAGCCGATAATGTGGAAAAACAATGAAATTATCAAAAAAAATATTTTTAGCTAATTTCAAAGAACAGACATTAAAACATAATCTCCCAAAGTTTCGTAGTCCAAATAATTGAGTAAAGGTGTTTAAATGACTATTAAAGTTGAAACAGTTTTACTTAATCCGCTGGAAATTGCTTTTCTCAAATACTCTCGTCACCTCCGAGCATTCCGGGGATCCCCTGAAACGTCACTATCTCTCCAAATATGGTGTTACACGTTGTTTTAGAGCCAATCAGAAATCTTCATAAACGCTGATCGTTTGTCAATGGGAAACCCCGGGGCACCTGATTGGTCCAGCCATCCTCTTGTCAGTCTCGCAGCACACTACTCTCCTATTTAACTCCTTTTTGAATTGTTTACACTGTTATTGTCAACTAGCCTACACAAAGATATGATTGCATAGGCAAGCATTATTTGTTTTCTTTTTGCTTGTCTCTCTGTCTCTCTCATTTTCTCTCACACGCGCGCGCACACGCGAACACGCACGCGCGCCCCCGCGCGCACACACACGCGAACACGCACACACGCGAACACGCACACACGCGAACACACACACACACGCACACACACACACACGCACGCACACACACACACACACACACATTCTGGTTTCCATGTTCTATTCCCTTCCCCTAACTCAAACCCCAACCATCACAAAAACCTTTCTGTTACTTCACATTTTCAATAAACATCATTCTGTTTGATTTATAAGCTTGTTTCTTGGTTTACTGAAATAGCATTTATATTAATGTCTTTGGTCAAATTAAGCTGTAAAATAAATTGTTTATCCCTTTAAAAATCCAATGGATTTTGAAAGATATCTACAAAAAAGGGGCAAAAAACTTTAAAGGCGTTTTTCTCAGGTTTTCAGTTGGAAAAAGAAGACAGACAACCTTAATTCAAATGTCTATATCTTTAAAACCATTCAAGGTATGACTTTGACTAGGATATCATTTGAAAGCTTATTATCTCCTCTTTCCACTGATACCAAAATCTCAATTTTGAAATTTGGGTCACTGTGACTCATTTTGCTGGATCAGGTCACATTTATTCTGCAGTTCTGCTGTTTAATAAATATGAATTACTTGACTATATAAAGAGCAAATTAAGTCTTTATTTTAAACCATAGCATGCATTAAATGTTTAAAGAGATGCTGTCATACTGTATATTGTTCTGGCTCTGGTGACCAATTGCGTCATGCTCTAATTTTCTGATTTATGTTTGAATGAAATCTGTGCATTGCGTTCACAGAGTTTCATAATTGTTTATGAGATCATTTCTTCTTTTACAAATGCAGAAAATTAAATGCGTCTAATCTGACACATAAGGCAGCAACATTGAAACGTAACCACAGGTTGTAAACAGCTGCGGGCGCTAAAGGTGCTAATCTTTAAAATGTTACTGTGGGTCGTAATAAGTGGCTTGCTTTATTTTGGAGAACAGTCCAAACCGCTTGTATTGAAGATACAAAATCTAAATGATGGTTTTCTCTACATGCTAACTTGTTTTAAAGGGGACATATCATAAAAATCTGACTTTTTTCCTGTTTAAAGGTGCTCTAAGCGAATTCACGCGTTTTAGACCATAAAACATTTTTTGTTACATACAGCAAACATCTCCTCACTATCTGGTTGCTACCTGACCGCTGATCAAACTGTAAAAAAACGCGATCTCTGTAGACAGCCCAGGCTCTACAAACTTCAATATAAACACACAGTGGCCAAACCTGCACCACGAAACAAAACAAAGTGTTCCAGCCAATAAACGCCAAGAAGGATTTGGGGGTTGGGTTTGGGCGCGTTCATGAAAGCACGGAAGGGAGGTGGAGGAGTTAAAGTGTGTGTTGCAGGTTCTTTTTTTTACGAATTTGTGCAATTTGCTTGTTGATAATAAACATTTAAACTGTTATCCATTGTATTTTATGTTGTTGGGTATCACAAAACCCGAAAAAGTATGAAAAAGTACAGCGGTTTGCAATGATTCTCCTTTCCCCCACAACGCACTGTATGACGTCACGCTGGGGAGAGAATTTACCAAAGCCGCATTGAGAGCATTGAGAATGACTATAGAAAGACGAGTAAAGTACAGTTCTGATAGCGCAGATTATATATAAATAGATAGATAGATAGATAGACAGACAGACAGACAGACAGACAGACAGACAGATGGATAGGCTAGTATAGAGAGATAGGCAGACAGCCAGATAGCATAACGTTAGCATATCTTCGTGTAGAAAGTAAACAAACAATTAACATACTCGTGCATGCTGGCTTGAGGGGGTCCATGATCCTGCCTGAAGTGGGTGTAACTTTTATGCGATCTTCAGCACAAACGGTTTTGGCAGCATGTCTCTAATCCTGGAAGCTGAGTGAGGCACGTCACATCTGTTCGCGGGGACCAGCGACCCAAACGCACTCGCTTTCTTACAGCCAGTAGCGGAATGGCAATCGAGAGAGTCTGGACTTTCCCGGTGGGTCGATCTGATAATAGTTATACGTTTCGAGTTAACAACACCGTCTGGCGGCGTGATGGGGGCCGGTTCCCGCAGCCCGCTGGTCAAAGTGCAGCCTCTCTGCTCAACAAAGTATATGAAAGTGCTCAACCTGTTCGGCAGGTCCAAACATGTACAGGATTTATAAAAATACGGTGATCAATGAGCGGTTCCTCCTCAAATGGCATAGTCTGTCGTGATGTAAAAGCCGCCGAACGCCTGTTTATTACAGTAACAGTTATGTATGCGGTCCGAGTGTGCTGCAGCTGCTGACTGCTGCGTATAAAATGATCGTGTGATTCGTTATAATCGCATAAACAATATAACAAAGCATCCTTTTATTTCACAAAACAATATATTTGAGATATTATTTGATAGACTAGTAAGTGTGGATTAAGGATGTTTAAAAATCTCTAGCCTGGTGGTCAGGACATGAATGGATCAAATCAGCAGATTTGCGAAGTTTTATTTATCTCCAAAGATATCATAAATAATATTTAGCATGGTATCTTTGCAGTATAACACATTATATATTTCCTACGATGTATATATGATTTCCAAATTGTATACGCAAGTATTAAACAGCAATAAATGTCTCATCTATCTCTATGGCTCTGGCTGAGGCTTTCTCCACTTCTCCCCAGCGTGACGTCATCGCAGAATTGCGTAAAAAAACCCGTTAATACCAAAAACGTAAAAAAAGTGTTCTTTAAGACCATTTTTGAGACATTTTAAAAATTATACACATATCTTGAGTGATTTATGTACCCATTAATCGACAGTGGTGGTTAACCTGCAACACGCCCTTTAACTACACTCAGTTTGTTTGAAAACACATTTCAAAAATCAACACACAGATTCGCTTAGAACGCCTTTAAGTGCTATAATTGGGTCCCCAGTGCTTCTGTCAACTTAGAAAATATGATTCGTTTTAGGTCTCCCCTTATGATGTCAGAAGGGGATCTTCTTATAATAAAACCGCCCCTTAATCTGCACTATCCAACCACGGCACTGACATTTAGTGCAGAGATCAACTCATTTGCATTTTAAAAAAATAGCACACAAAAATAGCACATTTTAAGATGTTATAATAAATGATCTATATTATTTTATTTTTTTTTGAGGTAAAACTTCACACATGTACTCTGAGGACACCAAAGATTTGTTTGACTTTTTAAAAAAGTATTAAAGCTGTTATGGTTGTGCAGTGGATATAATAGTTATTATATACGAGTACTTACACCGTTCAGATGGAGTCTTGGTTTTTACAGTGTGTTATCTTTGTAAAGCGTTCCAGATCCGACATATGCAGAACTAATTGAGCGTCTGTCTGCCGTAACTCCACACGCCGCTGATCTCGCTGAACACACATGCTGTTGTTGTTTTGCCTTCATCCTGTTCGCCTGAGATCTCCGTACAGCTGCTGAAAAACACTTTTATAACCCGTTTCATATTTACCATTCCAAACGCATAAACCAACGGCCGACTGCTGTTTAAAGTGTGAAAGGCCGCTCTCGGTTACTCTTGTTTATTAGTTGGCGAGTCAGTGAAGATGACTGAGTAAACACACGGCTACGGTCGTGACCCGCTCCGTCAGTCTCTGGATGAGGCTCCGTTATAATAGGAATATACTCACTGTTATTGTCTGGCACCACGTGAACATTACAGCTTCTCTTCAGATAAACAAATGAAAATCACGGTGGGGTTTGTTACTCGCAGGTGGAACTGATAATCATTTGGTTCTGGTGGATCTGAGGCCTCAGGGAATGGACGGAGCACGAGCTGAACGAGTACTAGAACTGGTTTCTATCACGGCCAATAAAAACACTTGCCCTGGAGACAAGAGCGCCATCACGCCCGGAGGTCTGAGATTGGGTTAGTAACACGCAAACAGTCTCTACTGGTGTGACTGCATGTCTTCATCATTCAGTAAGTTTGATCTTCTGTGGTATCACAGGAACTCCTGCGCTCACATCTCGACACTTTAAAGAAGCCGATTTTGAGCAGGTGGTGGATTTCATTGATCAGGGCATCAAGATCGCACTAGATGTCAAGAGAAAGACTAGTAAGTGTGGTCTTCATGTGAACCTTTTGAAAAACTCAGCGGTGGTGTTTTTATTTAGTCTTTCTTGTACATTACAATCATTCATTTTTGTCTCTTTAGAGAAACTGTCAGATTTCAAGAGCTTCCTGCTTGAAGACGCAGAGACGGTAAAGCGAATCGCTGATCTGCGAGCTAATGTGGAGGCTTTCGCCCGGCCCTTTTCCATGCCTGGATTTCTGGACCATTAACTCGGGACAGCTGGGTAATGAGGGAAAGATCAATGATTATACCTGCATACACACCTGTCATGTTATCAAATCAGCACATTGATGGACGAGAAGTTTTTCTTTGATTAAATTTATTGTTGGCTTTGTAATCGGGTACTACATTAATAATCATTTACTGACATTAAAAGTCTTAAAATGACCAATAGTATGTAGGAAATGTACCTGCTAACATCCACCACTTGGAAACATTTTCATAAAGAAATGAAATCTTCAGGACAACGGTGTTCAATAGTGATAGTGTGTGTGTGTGTGTGTGTGTGTGTGTGTGTGTGTGTGTGTGCTTGTGTGTGCAAATGCGTGTGCTTGTGTATATGTGCGTACATGTTTGAACATTAGGATGTTTAACATCTTTTTTGTCTTTCATAGACTTCTGATGCAATAATGTTTACTGGACATGTTCCAAATTTTCCTTTACAAACTACAAAATGTCTTCAACTTTTTTAAACTTTCGACATTAACATCAGTTGTTCTTTAATACATCAAGCTATTTTTAAATGTAAAGAGAAGAGAGTTTATCTTTCTAACAGTATTAGTAGTTTAGTGATTACTCGCTGTACATGTTTACTGTTAACAGATGCATTGATATTGATCAATACTCTTTATCTATCACACACACACAATCCAGCACTCGCTGTCACCTCAACAAAACCTCTTTTTATTAAGAAATGATTGTTTATAAATTGACACATCTTTACAAATGTTTTTCTAAGAGCGTCTAATCCCAATAAATTTCTGTAGAAGG
Source organism: Paramisgurnus dabryanus (assembly GCF_030506205.2). Taxonomy (NCBI): domain Eukaryota; kingdom Metazoa; phylum Chordata; class Actinopteri; order Cypriniformes; family Cobitidae; genus Paramisgurnus; species Paramisgurnus dabryanus. Next base: position 29,264,693 of record NC_133343.1, on the reverse strand, counting down.
AAACTTTACTGTTTGTGTTTGTTTGTGATGTCTTTAGTATGAAGGTTATTGATCGTTCTCCTCTGATCACAAACCGTTTCGTACGTCATCTTCAGCAGAATGATGTTTGAATCAGAGAATTATGATGAAATAAATGTGCGTTTAATAAACATTAAGTACAACGCCTAACAAAACCTGACAATACCTTTTCTATCTTTTCACTTTACCTCACAACCAAAGATATAAGAAATCCTATTTGTTGTTTAAATGAAGGCCACTGTAGAGAATAAATGATTTAATATCATATAATGATTCATTCTGTAACACTGTGTGTTAAAATAACAAGCACAAGCTTTCATCCACGTCTACAGGTTTGATATCTAAAAATATGACACAAATATTCACAGTTTTTGGAAGATTCAGACTGTATGTGAAAGAAAAACTGCAGGAGTAAAAATCAAACTCACTCCCACTAACATGCACACAAATAAACACCGATACAAACACACACAGAGATAAAAAAAACACAAACAAATACACACAGATAGACAAAGTGTGTGTCCAAGGTTTGAAACAGCTGTCCACAGCACTAAATGACTTTCTTTAGATGTTGTGTTGAGATGTCATGGATGGTTTGATGTGAAGATTCTCCTGCACCAGAGACCGATGATAATTTGACAATAAATCAGTGAGCGACAGATAAACGACAGCAGATGTGATTAATAACACTCGAGTGGCGTGTCGCTGTTTAAACGCTTGTCATAATTAAAGCCCTGAAGGATCGAGTGATGTGTGTGTTTACTGACTCAATGGGCTTAAGTGCTGCTTTCTAGTCATATTTAACGTCCAAACAATGGCTAATGTTCAGTCATTATCTCATAATAAAGTGTAACTGTCTCTAATAGAGCAATAACATTAACATCGAGAGATAGAGAGACACTACATCTGGATGAGAGAGAGAGAGAGAGAAAGTAATTTGACGATAAATCAGTCTAAAAATACAGTCTAAAGTCTAAAGAAATGTAATAGATCAAATAACACCTATGAAAACACTAAAGAGCGGCTCAATCTAGCTGTAAAAGACATAAACTACATATTGGAAAAATCAGCACAACTAAAATCAAAAAATGAAATAAAAAAAATATATATCAAAGAATGACAAAAACTGATTTGATCAGCACTGTAAAAAAAACTAAGAACGCTGTCTAATCAGAAACACAGAGATTCATCTTCTTTACTGTGAAACATGAAAACAATACAAACATGCACCCAAAAACTACTGACAATAATCCAGGAGCGGTCAATAAAAAACAATTCTGGGATAACTGGAAAAAAACTGATCATGAAGAATTGGCAATTCAAAACTGGGAATTATGGTAAAATCTTTTCCAAACACAAGGCGGGGTGCATGATTTAAAAAAGAAAACACTTTGGAAAAGGGGAGTCAGGCTGAGTACCAAAACACACTTGTAGCCAATCAGCAGTAAGGGGCGTGTCTACTAACAGACATCATTGCCTGGGTTGTGTATGTGTGGGGCGGGTCTATCAACACAAGGTCCAGATGATATTGGGAAAGGTGCATGTTTGTTTAGGTGATTCCAAATATCAACATCAGAGATCATGCACCCCACCTTTAATAAAATACAAACTGAGCAAACTCAAATAACCAAACATTTGGAAAAGCTAGAATTACAAATTAGAAAAAGAATTAGAAAGATCAGCAAAATCCTTTAGACTTTCTTATACTAAAAAAGAACTTCAATCAAAAATCTAAAAACAAAGCCACAGGACCTGACAGGAATATTAAATGAAATGATCAAACACAGCAGTACTAACTAACCTACAAGCAGTCATTTTAAAATGATTTAATCTGTTCTGAGTATTGGTCACTTTCCTGAAATCAGGGTTTAATATCACCCATCTTTAAAAGTCAACCTGAATAAAACTAAAATAATCAGAACCCAATAAACTCAACACTTCTTTACATTAGGAACTAACCACAAAACTCACACATCACACTACAATTATAAATCACATCTATAGCAAACTTTAACCCTGACCTGAGAGACGATAGATCCACAGATATTTTTATTGTAATTTTAATATAAAGTATATTTGGTGTTCAGTGGAGTTGAATTGGACGCAGTATCTAGACTTTATATTTTCTCTGTAGTTCACAGACAGATTTGAGCTCAGTAACACTTCACATGTATCTGTGTGTGTGTGAATCTGTGAGAAACACACACACGTACGTCTAGTAAACATAACTTTCACACTAAACTTGTGGCTGTGACCAACAGCTTGTGTAAGTTCTCACCTCAAACACACTTCAGTGATGTAGTGAAGGATCCTCACTGTTAGAACACATTCATTATTATCTCTAGATACATGAAAATATTACAGGTTTATTCATTCTGAGACCTCACATGACACAACATCAGTGTTATCACATATAAGATACAGTGTGCATGTGCTTGTGTGTTTGTGTATTTCCTTTAGCCTGTAGATACACCGGGATATAAAGAATAATAAATGTGATGGGTCACCATGCCTTCCACTTAGGTAATGATGGCTGTGTGTGTTCATGTGTGTGTGTGTGTGTGTGTGTGTGTGTTCATGTGTGTGTGTGTGTGTGCGCGTGCGTGTGTGTGTTTGTGCATGCCTGATGTGTTTCTTCAGCCTGGCTGATTGCCTGTCACAGTGTGTGCTGGAACTCTTACAGAAGCCTTGCAGTACACAAACACACATCCCAGGTGCTGTGTGTGCGTGTGTGTGCGTGTGTGTGTGTGTGTGTTGTGTGTGTGTGTATGTGTGTATGTGTGTATGTGTTGTGTTGTGTGTTTTAAGAGTGTTTGTCATTTGTCAGAACCCCCACAGGCTGTGACTGGTGTGCTGTTGTGTAAAGTCTTAGAGACTGAATGTGTTTGGGATGTATTTTTATTGATGCACTGAATGGTTTGCTGTGTGTGTGCGTGCGTGTGTGTGTGTGTGTGTGTGTGCGTTTGTGTTTGTGAACATTTCTCTGCAGGTACCCAGCTGTGAGGAGGACAGCATTGATTGCTCTCAGATAACATGCATTATTCTCACTATGCACACGCTGGCCAGCAATTCTTCCTTCCTAATGTCCCACAAATATGCCGACAACAAAGTTGGAGATATTTGTAAAGGGCCACAAGAATTTGGCTTTGGATGAAAGAACAAAGGCCGCAGGCTTCTGTGTGTTCTCAAACTAATATTTCATCTCAGACATTCAAACCAGGATACAAATGAGAAAGATTTTCATGACTTTTAAAGGCACAGTTCACCAATAAATGTAAATTCTGATGTTTATTGTGTTGAGGACCTGATGTGTTTGTTGGGTGACATCAGACATCACACAATACAGTTTGTATCACAGGTCTGTTAAATGCTTTGTTCTGATTGGTTGAGAAATGTTTCATGGGTGTTGATTATTTTTCTGTAAACCACACACCTGACCTTAAATGTCTTCACATAATGGCAATGTTTGTGGTAATCGTGGTATAAGAGGAATAATTGACTCCAGTCCTTTAAATTATTTAAAATAATGTGTTACCGTGGGTGCATTATTTTGAATAATTCAATGGCCCGTCATCAATTATTCCTTACATAAATCTTGCCTGATTCTGTTCACATCCAGTAAAGCTTCAGATGATCTGTAACATTAATGATGGTTTTATTGAGGCATGACGTGACCGCATCAGTGTCGTCTTATATGGAAAAGAGGAGCGAGCGTGTGAATATCCTCTCATCTGAATCAATGTGACGGTGAGTAAATAATGACATTACTCTCAATCTTTTAAACATTTTACTTGTGTTTTATTTTTCCAAACTCTCCACACATTAATATATGTGTGCTATGAAAACTTTTGAAGCTAATGTCTGATTGTATAAAACACATCTGTTGCCTATGTAGTGTTCACTTGTGTGTGTGTGTGTGTGTGTGTGTGTGTGTGTGTGTGTGTGTGTGTGTGTGTGTGTGTGTGTGTGTGTGTGTGTGTGTGTGTGTGTGTGTGTGTGTGTGTGTGTGTGTGTGTGTGTGTGTGTGTGTGTGTGTGTGTGTAGATCTTGTTAAGGTATTTTAAAAGTCAGGTCCTTCTTTCTTCAAGTGCTCATAATCTGTAGTGACGGCCACCAACTGTGTGAAGAGAGAGAGAGAGAATACATTTAAATGTGCTTAGCGTAAATTAAGATAATCAGAATATCATAAAACAACAACACAACCTGCATACAGACAAGATCACACACACACACACAGTGTCTGATGGTTTTACTGTGCAGTATGTGATCTGCTTTACTCTCTTGATGGGTTTAATCTCAGCTTGTTTGTTTGTTTTTGTTTTGATGAAGGACTGTAACTTCTCTGAATGATCTTAAATTCATGTGTCTTGATATTTTCACACTTGTTTATATTTTCTGTCAGATGAAGAAGAAAGACGTGAGCAGTTTTCTCTTGGTTAAGTATTCAGTATGAGTTTGTCTTATTTTCTTTCTTTTTGAGGTGGTTTATTTGTGTTATTTCAGGTGAGAGGTGGACACCATGAACTGGTCATCCTCAGTCCTAGAGCCCTGTCCAAATCTATGAACTGTTTCTTCTTCAAAACATTCTGGAAATCAGCATTTAAAAGAACATTAAGTTGAGTAAATAATGCAGAATTTGTGCTGTTTGTTCCTTTAAATTGTCGGCCATCTTTGAAAACCTCCATTACTAGATGTCCTCAGAAAGTCTAGGTTTGTTGATGTGTTTACAAAAGTACAGACTCAACTTCACTGTCACCTATCACTCCCGATGTGAGATGAAATTCTGCTGTACCGGATGTGTCGGCTGATCTGCGAACAGCGGGTGCGACATATCTGTCTGTGCTGTCAGTCTAGAGCTGATCAGAGAGCAGTGGGTGGGCTGTTTACCTTGTACTGATAGGTCGGGCTGAGTTTGTTCCAAGGCTCAGGGTTATTTCTGCTGTCCCAGCTGACAGTAAGACCAGACCAGAGAGAGGTGAGTGGAGTGAGGGAAGAAGGGAGAGTGAGCAGGTGTAGGAAGTGCATGAGCATGTGGAGTGAGGGAGTAAACAGGTGGGGTGAGTGGGTTGGAGTGACAGAGTGGGTGGGGTGAGTTGAGGGAGTGAGCGGGTGGGGCGAGTGAGCAGGTGGAGTGAGTTAGCGGGTGGAGTGAGGGAGTGAAAGCGTGGGGTTAGTGTGTGGAATAAGATGGTGTAGTGAGCGGGTGGGTTGAGGGAGGGAGGGAGTGGGTGGGGTTAGGGAGTGGGCGGGTGGGTGAGGGAGTGTGCGGATGGGGTGAGGGAGTGAATGAGTGTGAGGAGTGAGCAGGTGGGGTGAGCGAGTAGAGTGAGTGAAATGGAGTAAAAAATAAAGATAGGAAGATTCTGTCAGTAATAATGATGTAATGTTGATTAAATGTTGTCATAGTGTCTTCTTTAGATCAAGATTTGAATATATGCTGAGATATAAATACACAGATGTGCTGTTGGTTTGTTTTAGTCAGAGAGAGCAAACCCTACCTGACATGAGGTCCACGAGCCAATCGGATCAGATAGAGAGAAGCTCCACCCACTCCCATAAACATGAAGAAGAACTGAGGTATCAACTGAAAGATTCAGAGAGAAAAGTCTGTGTAAGAATCTCTGATATACACTGCTGTCATGTGTGTGTGTGCGTGTGTGCGCGCGTGCGTGCGTGCGCGCGTGTGTGTGTGTGTATGTGTGTGTGTGTGTGTGCGTGCGTGCGTGCGTGCGTGCGTGCGTGCGTGCGTGCGTGCGTGCGTGTGTGTGTGTGTGTGTGTGTGTGTGTGTGTGTGTGTGTGTGTGTGTGCGTGCGTGTGACAGGGATTAGCACACATTAAAAGAAGACGACATGTGAGCCGTCAGTTTCTGTGTCAGGCTGGCCACAGTTAGTGTTTCTCTTTAGATACATTCAGACAGAGACTTACAGTCTTATTCTGTCAAAGATTTCCTCCTGTAACGCTGATTTGCATAATCCTTCAGGGGTTACGTAGAAATATTCAAATGAACTTATCAAATAAGTTTGAGTTAAACACAACATGTGTTTGTCTTGATGAGGAGTTTAGGGGTCATCTGATGTTCATTGATGTTGTTTATTGTAAGAACTGATAAATGTACAAACATAAACACATATGATGTGACACTTGATCAGATTCACTGATCACACTTCTAAGTGAGGAAACGCCAGCATTTTTATTTATCTGTGAATCACGCTTGTTATTCACTGAAACACCTGGGCATTGGTCATGTGACGGAGAGAGAGAGAGAGAAACAACTTTAGCAACATCTGCTGTAACATCTGCTCCTGACCTACAATAACTTAACGCTCTCTAAACTTTATTTAGTGACTGACTGTCTAAGACATTTGTGTCCAATCTGTGTGAATGTTAAAATCTCTCTTACAACCAAAGTTTAATGATGATGATCCAAGAGGTCATCTAAGCATGAAAACGGTCATCTTTTGTCTATAAACCTGTCTTATGATTTCATTAGGGACTTTAAGCAACAGCTGGGAATGGAACGGCTACGGCGACCGGAAGTAAGCTGTCAGACCGCCGTAGCCAAGAACGTAAAAATCACTAAGCAACCATAAACAGGACAGCGCAACGCGGTATTAATTCATTTATTAAGATACAAAAATATGTCATGTAAAAAAGCAAGAGAAGGATTGCTTTTGGCATTAAATGACAATCTTTTGTCAGAAGAAGAGTTTTTACTATTGTATGATGTAAATAAGTCTAAAAACCTAATACTGAAAATGTTGAATACTTAAAAATCTTTAAAATAAGCTTAAATTTAAAACATTTGAACACATATTATATAAAAGACTTGTGGTACAATCATAAACTGATGCAATTACAATGTCATATGCCATAAAACATAACATTTATTTACATAATCTCTCACGTTGTAGCGACTACGGCAAATCAGCTGTTCTCCCGTAGTAGACCGTTACAGTAGAACGTCGCAAAGTAGCAGTTAAATTCGCGCATGCGCAATACAACGCCAGAATGCCGTTGCCGTTCCACCAGAGCCTGTTGCTTAAAGTCCCTATTGATGTCAAATGTAGATCATCTTGATCTTGTTGATCATCTCTGACAGCTTCATTATGACAGTAATCTTAACATCATGTCTTTTGTTTCAGAGATGAAACTCATTGAGGTTTAAAGCGTCACAGGTGAGTCTATGACACAACTCTCAGTGTTTTTTTTTATTAATTTTAACTTTTTTCAAGCTTATAAGAGTAAACATCTGTATTAAATCTTGAAGCTGTTACAGTTATATTAGATTGTTATTTACAGGACTGTGATGATGATAAACTCTCAACACTCATTTCATTCATTTTAATTTGGTGACCTGCCAAATAAACAACACAAGAATTTGGGTCAGTTCACCCTCACGTTCACTTATATAACAATAGTTTGAACAAAGAGCTTTGATTTAAACACATTTAATGGAAAGTCAATAAACATTTTCACAATAACAGCTTATTACTAAATAACTTTCTATTGCATTGATGTGACTTCACATTTATAAATGATAATGGAAGCAGGTACATGTTTTTCTATCAAAAGGCTTTTAAAATATTTTCTCTAATGAAATAAGTAGAAGTCAACTCACCCCGGGATGTTTCTTTGCATGTTGGTACATCATTCTGAACATGTTGACCTGCTGAAAACACAAATGAATGAGACGAGTCAGAAGTGTGGAGGATTGTTAACAAAACAGTCCACAAACACACACACACACACACACACATACGGTCACATCATTAACATAAATACTGCCCACTTCTGGATTACAGTCTGAAACTACAAAATCTACAGACAGAAAGAATTAACCTGTAACTCTTCGGGATGAAGACAAACATGATCAGACCGTTATCAGATTCTGATGACACTGAGACATTATGATGTCATTAACAGTTTTATAGATTAAAATAAAAACTTCATTAACTCTTTCATTCTGACACTTTTAATAAGAGACACATTCATTCATAACACACATAATGCTCAGAAATCTAACACAACATTTACAATAGAGTCAAATATCATTACTGATAAAATAATCACTGACCCACAACACAAATCAACCTTAATATTACAATAACCCTTACACAATAAAACAACACAATCAACCACTATTAAACAAATACATTCAATTAAATAAAAGGCTGTAGCAAATAAAACTTTATAAAACAAATCTGTATCAAATAATACAATGACATAAAAATCTACTGTTTGATTTCTGCTTCTCTTCTGGACCCTCTGATTTAACCCTTATCTTACAATCGTACCCCAAAGCCACTTTTCTTTAGTTCAAAAACATGGTTCCCTTCATCTCAGTGGAAAAAGATTTTTTGACTTTTCCAGATTATCTGTCAACATTCATTAAAAAAAACTGGGCTTAATTCGGTCGTTCTAAAGAGGTGTGTAAAAAAATACCAAAATGAATGGGAAATGCAAAAAAAATCTTTTTTTTTTCTTTTTTTTTTTTAAAGAATCAATGCATCCAGAATAAATCTGAAAGTTTCAACAGAGAATAGTAGGCCTGGTACTAGAGCACAAATCCAATATAGAAAAAACATGCTCAATCACACAAACACACAATGGTATGACTGCCACAGCAACCCAGTCTCACCCCATGGCGTCAATATTTGACGACACTTGACCATGCGTCAATATGTTGACGCGGAGGGTATACCTTTCGCGTCATTTTTTGACGAACTGGGGACTTCAATACTATTAAGTCCGTTGCATTCTCTTTCCTATTTTCTTACCATTTTTGCGTCGGTTTAGGGTTAGATTTACATAATGACATCCCTACCCAAACCTAACTCTAACCCCAATGCCAGGTGACAACTGTTTCATTTCGCGTACACTGTTTAATTTTGCGTAATCTAACCCTAAACCGACGCAAAATGGTAAGAAAATAGGAAAGAGAATGCAACGGACGTAATAGTATTGAAGTCCCCAGTTCGTCAAAAAATGACGCGAAAGGTATACCCTCCGCGTCAACATATTGACGCATGGTCAAGTGTCGTCAAATATTGACGCCATGGGGTGAGACTGTGTTAGCCACAGAGAGCATTTTTTACAGAATTTGGCAAAAAACAGCCACAGATGCAAAAAAGATGTAAAATGCTCACACAGGTGTGTGCGTGCCCACACACATACACACACATGGACACACACAGACAGACAAACAAACACACACTTCCATTCAGTCAAATTTCTGTTGCATTTTGTAAAAACAGACATTTCAAAATGCATCAAAAACTACAACAAATTCTACTGTTTGAAATAATATTTATTTTTAATGTCCTTTCTAATGTTTATATAAACATAAATGTTTCACTAAAGTAGTGATGTTGAGCAGTTGGCCACATCCAGTAAAATGAATGGGTCTCTATGGGCCTCTGCTGGTCGACGTGATTTTTTTCCTAAACTGTAATTCTTTTATGTTCTTTTATCCTAAACACCAAATGGTCAAATTCACCCATAACATCTAGATCAATATCTAAAAACTATTTAAATCAAATTTAGATCATAATTTATGTCAAATTTACATACAAATGTGATTTACAGGCAAGCTAATGGTGTAGTTGAGGAATTGAGTGGTAAACGGGTACAAAAATACTTCATATCTCCCAAAACACAGCTTAATGTATAGATGGGAAGAAAACAAAAAAAATTATATATTATTTGTATCATTAAAAATGTATATATTTTTTGTAATCACTCTTTTAATCTCTGGGGTCATTTTTACCCCCAAGGAACGTATACAGGACAATAGAGGCTTATGAGGGTTAAAGTCTCTACAAAGACTCTGATAAATACACACTGATAGAGATCAGCTGAACATCAACATATCACATCCAGGTCTTCACACACACACACACACACACACACACACACACACACACACACACACACACACACACACACACACACACATACATGCAAACACACACACACACACACATCCCACATACATGCAAACAAACACACACACACACACACACACGCACACATGCACAGATGAGTTCACACATCACTCCTTTACTAAAGATTGTGCACCTGTTTCCTACATTTGTGTGATTTTCATCAGTCTGGACAAAACACACAATGTTTGCGTACGTGTGTGTGTGTGTGTGTGTGAGTGTGCGTGCGTGCGTGTGTGTGCATGTGTGTTAATTGGAAGAGCACTTGTTACACAGCAGTGTGATGTTAAAGCACATAGCAGCACAGTATGATGACCTCCATCAATGTTATATGAGTGTCTGTGTGTTAACATTACATTTCACACAATAGCTGTATAAATGTTTGACAAGATGTGTGATGAGTTTCTTCTACTGATAAAACAAAGATTTGTTTGACAAAAAACTTCCCAGAAAGCATTGAGAGCTGGAGCTGTATAACTGATGTCTGAAAACTGATCCAAAGACAAGCAGTCAGAACACAACATCTGATCTTATTGGCATAGAAAGATGTTTTTTAAGAATTTCAAATAAAACTGTAAACTGTGGTCAGACAGACGGAGAAGCGGATTGTGACGCAGCGGGCAGCTTTACTCCAGCTGTCAACATTCATCAGTAAAACTCCAACCATCTGTAAATCATCAAATATTACACGAGCCACAGACACTCATTCACACATAACACAAGCCAAAGAATCAACAGAGTCAAAACTATTTCATATATCTCTCTATTACATAACAACTCTCTTGAATTATAAAGACAAACTAACGACTTAAAGTCTCTTAAGCTTCAAAAGATTAAACAACAGATCTCATAAACATACAGCTCACAAATATACAAAAACATTTTACAGTTTGCTTTTTTAGACAAAATGTCTCTCATATTTCAGTAAATGAATAAATGTCCAGATACTGTATGATGTCACGAGAGATATCCAGCATAAATCTATCAAGATTTCTAATGAAATAATAAAAAGGTGTAATATTAAATGACATGCAGTAAAACAATATTCACTAGATTTAACTCGTGCTTAACAAGATTCAGATTCTCCAAACTTCAGCCGTGTCAGGAAGCAATTAAATATTCATAAGCATGTAAATCTTCAACACATTATCCTGCAGACATTTGCATACATCTGACTTTTTCATTTCACACTTGTCAGTATTTGAAAATGGAGAATTTCTCTCTTATAAATGGACGATGAGGATAAAGTTTCACTCTTCACATTAGCTGAAGTGACGGCGTGTGATGATTTGGTTTTTAATGGCAGACACAAACATGAATGAAAGATGAAACACAAGAGCCTGCGAGTAAAGACCTGAATAACGTCACACATTACAGGATGTTATTGCCGCTCTCTTCTGTCCACAGGGATAATGAATTTATCACTTTATGGCAAAATCCATAATGGAATAATGTTGTGTGGAGAATCATTACAAACACAATTCTGTGTTTCTCTGCTCGTGTTTGTTAGAAAAAGAACCTGCAGGAATCTGTCTGAAAATTAAATATATATATAGCTGCTCATCTCTTCTTCATTGGATTTTTAATCTTCTCGTTCTGTTTTATTCAAATGGCCTCTTGTATTGTTGTGCAGCAGATTTTCACCTCAGAGATGTTTGGCTCGGTTTTAAGGAACAGCAGGTACCTTATACCAAATCACATTATTAATGACACTTCAGGTGTTTAAAGCTCCGCCTGCGACTCATGACCCGGTTCGGACCGCCCCATTTCGACGAAATCCAGCGTTTAACAAACACACACACAAATCTTCACAGCTACCCCAGATAAACAAACTCTATTCATTGTTTCCATAAGACTGGCTTACTTTGAACGCTGAACAAGACTTTCTTCTCCTTACATCTAAAAACACACTTCGGGCCCTACTTTAACGATCAAAGCGCATTGTCTAAAGCGCACAGCGCGCGGTCTAAATGGGCGTGTCCAAATCCACTTTTGCTAATTTTACAACAGGAAAAATGGTCGTTGTTCGAAAAGGGTTGTTCATATTCTTTTAATGAGTATTGGGAGTATTTTGGGCGTAACGTGCAATAAACCAATGAGAGTCTCAGCTATCATCCCCTTTAAAAGCCAGTTGCGCTGATGCTATGTCTAATCCCTATTTAGATGACAGACTTTGTAAACTGAAAAACTAAGCGGAGGAAGAAGATCCCCAGTTTAAGATTAATGTTAAATAATTGTGTTGTTTTTCACTTTTATTGAAATAATTTTTTTGATTAAAACCTTTAAAACCCGTTTTCTTTTAGTCATGAAAATTAAAGAGCAGGCTTTTAATTGCTTTAAATGTATGGCTATCCAATATCATCAAAAAATTATTTACAAGTATGTAAGAAAAGGTTTGTACTCTAAAAATACTTTATTTGTAACAAACAGGAGATAAAAAATTTACAAACGTGCGGAGAGCCGTTTAAGCACTCGGACATGAGTTTTTAAAAAGCATTACTTCAAATGTTTGGTAACACTTTATTTTACGGTATCACTGTTACAGTGTAATTATACATTTAAGTACTAAGTAATAATCATTAATAACATGTACGTACTATAGGGTTGGGGTTAGGATTAGGGTTTGGTTAGTCATCATATACAATTAATCTGTGAGGTAGCATTAAAAAAAACATTTAAAAACAGAGGCATTTGTTTAAAGCAAAGCATTTATTTACTTACCAGGCTGCAGGTGAAGCAGCTCTTTGCGCCTTCTAACGTCTCATAATTGGTCCCCATTTATGTCCAAGAGACTCAATAATAATCTTTTACATTCAATCCTTTAATCTTTCATATTTAAAAGCGTTTTTGTGCTGCTGCGCATTCATGTATGTGATAAGCAAACCCGCATTGTTGTCCTGTGTATAGGCACACACAGTATTACTAATTCTCTCTTTAAATAACAAAAAACATATTGCGCCATTGACTTTAGACTTTAGATCAGGTTTTAGTTGGTCAATGGCGTAGTCTATTTTAGTTGCCTCAAAATAGCAACGCACCAACAATGCGCCTGAACACACCTCGTTTTCAGACCAGAACGCCCATGGGCGCAAAACTGGGTGCAAATGCATTTGATATTTAAACAACGTGGCGCTAAACATGAAAATTATCATTGCGCCGGGTTGAAACTACTGTAGCAAAATACACTTGCATCACACATTGCGCTGCATTGCGGCGGGTGTAAGATAGAGCCCTTCTTCTTTTATGCCATTGCTGAATCTTAATATAAATCAAAGTGAAGTCTCACTGGGATTGACATGTGGGCGTGCTTTTCAAGGGGAAGTGCCCATAAAAGGAATATAGGGCCACTGATGTGTAACGGGTACCCATGTTAGAAAAAAACTTTCTGAAACTTGTAGGAAAGAGGAGGCATGAGTTTGGCCCAGAATTACTCAACTGCTTTTTTGACACTTTGTGTTTGTTTAGCTTGAGGATTACAACTCTTAAACTGTGTTAGTAAGTCAGAATCCATGAAATAGATAAACTCCCTTTAACTTCAGTTATCTCATCAATTAAGAGAAACGCTTTATGGTAATCTATACTTCTGCTTTTGTCAACTAGATGGCGCTTTTACACAATTTTTTAAAAACTGAAGCAAAAAGTAATTTAATTAATTTTAAACTTTATGTTTTGATAATTGTTCTGAATTTTAATCTCTAAAAAAATCCCTTTACAAAAATGCAATTATTTCAGCTTTTTGCTCAAAATGTTGTATTTTTTAAGAAACCTACCCGTATTTAAGAGGTTATAAAAAGAGAACAAATGAAGATAGAATGAAACATTTTTTTTCCCATTTTGTTTGTTTGTTTGAAAGCAGAATATTTCTATGTTTATATATTTATAGAAGATTTGCCTGGAATACATTTTGTGAAACTTTTGTAAAAATCACAAAAATGCTGGCAGGCAACTTTTTAAAAAAAGGCTGTTGGGAAAAGAATTAAACCACTCAAAGCTGAGATTGAGAAGTGTTTGTGGTCTGTTTTGTTTTTCTTCTCATAGCTGTGCAGTTTTCCATCTAAAGCTTTGTCTTTCATAGCATTAATTAATCACATGTCTGTAATGTATGTCAAGCAAACTGCAGTGGTCGGCCTTTCTGTATATTTCTGGGATAGACTTCCATTTTGCAAAATCGATTCTCTCCACCTTCTTGCAGTAGTAAAATATCTATCTTATGTTCATGAACACGAGTGTTTCTCATGTAGAGGACTCGGTGTGGGCTATCAGCTGCCCTCCAGCGTAGTGATTTGTGTCACAGTCTGACTTTTATTCTTTTCTCAAGTTAATACCATTGATATAAGAGAGAGAAGAAGTCCAATGACGTATGTCTTTCATTTCTACAGACATACTCACTGTTTAGTATTATGTATGGAGCAGAAGGAAAAAGATTTGGATTCTTGTGCGTGTGTGTGTGTGCGTGTGTGTGTGTGTGTGTGTGTGTGTGTGTGTGTGTCTCTCTCTCTCTCTCTCTCTCTCTCTCTCTCTCTCTCTCTCTCTCTCTCTCTCTCTCTCTCTCTCTCTCTCACACTCTCTTTCTCTCTCTCTCTCTCTCTCTCTGTGTTTGTGCAGCAGTGAGGTTCTGGTTAGCAGGTTAAAGCTGTAGAGCTCAGCATCTTGACTTCCCTCTCACATTATTCTTCATTTACAGTGAGTGGAAGTGCGGCGCTCTCACGTCTCTCACGACAAACTCAAATTTATTGAGCTGCCCGACTCGTGCTAATTGAAAGAAATTGTGTGTCTGTTTGTGTTCCAGTCTGTTTGAGAAGCATGTGAGATGGCATGTTTAAATAGAAAGTGCTCTGTGATTGGTCCTTGAACGGCTCATGAGCGCCTCTCACAGGTGAACAGAAGATCTGAAGTCAAGCCGTATTCATGTAACACTGCTCAGAAAGATGTAATCAGATTACAAATACATTATGTAAAAATAAGATTTGCTTTCCCGTCTTTAATTCCTTACATAAAACAAACACACTGCTATATGTTATATTGTTATAAAGTTTCCTCTCAGTCAAATCTCATTCTGATTGATTAGAAAATGAAGTGTTGTGCTTGGTGTGAAAAAAAAACCCTTCAGTCATTAATGTATTTATTTATTGTCCATGTCTTACTGTTGTATTATTGTATCTAAATATGGTTATTACCAGAGCTCTAAGACGCTTGATTCTTATTCAATCATGACACCAATTTTTTTATTCCCAGATAATAACCACTCAAAACTAATAACATACGCTAACCCGGATGCTGCAAATCATTTTGACAGGTACAGTTTAATATTACACAACATGAAATATAAATATGTATTTTAATAACATTCACTGTTTTCCAGTAACTTACTGTAGATTATAATTTTTTGTTTTTTGGCAACAGTTTGTTCAAAGTTAAATGAACATTAAACATTAACAAGTCTTATCTTTACAGAATAAAACTATAAAATAACAAACTATAAAATTACAGACTCATGCAAAGCTTTCTGGGAACCAAAGATCCCCATCAAAGATTCCTTCTGATTTTGTTTCCCAGAATGCTTTGCATGAGTCTGTTATTTTATAGATTTATTCTGTAAAGATAAAGACTTGTTAATGTTTAATATTCATTTAACTTTGAACAAACTCTTGCCAGTAAATAACATAAGTTTACATCTACAGTAAGTTATACTGTAATTTCTATTGAAATTTTGAATGACATTATATTTACAAATGATTAAACCAAATAGTGTGTTTGTGACATTCGAACATCTTACCTTAAAACAGAAAGTAAATCGGTTACAAAAAAAAGTTTAAAGTTATTAGAGGTCTGTTGTTGTGGTGTTTTCCTCTCTTCCTTTAGTGGTTTTAATGTCACCTGTAGTTCATATCTCTGAATTATTTTTAGTCTGACTTGGTCCATGTTTAAGTGCTAAAATTGGGTCCCCAGTGCTTCTTTCAACCTAGAAAATGTGATAAAGATCAACCCAGTAACTTAGTTTTGGTAAACCATTCTCTGCAAGCATGTGAAAAAATAGCTCATTGACATTCGGCTCCCCGTGTGATGTCAGAAGGGGATCTTATTATAATAATACCGCCCCTTAATCTGCACTATCCAACCACAGCACTGACATTTAGATCAACTCATTTGCATTTAAAAATTGGTTGGTTTTGCCTTCATAACTAAAATAATCAGCCAAGTAGCACGTTTAACTCAATAATAACATAATAATAAACATGTTTTAACAATTTTTAAAAACGTATCTTCAAATGATCTGTGAGGTATTTTGAGCTAAAACTTGACATATGTACTCTGGGGACAACAAAGATTATTTTAAATCTTAAAGTCTTGTAAAATGTTTCATAAAGTTTCTTATGAAACCAAAACAGATGAAGGTTTGAACACACCTGCACACACACAAACACACACACACCTGCACACACACAAACAGACACACACACACACACACACACACACACACACACACACCACACACCTGCACACACACAAACAGACACACAAACAGACACACACACACACACCTGCACACACACCTGTGCACACCTGCAAAGACACACCCACACACACACAGACGTGTCAGGATCTCAGTATAATTTGGTGTTAAAGTCAGATCAGTTTGAGATTCAGTGATGTTGTAGAGTCACAGAGGATTTGAGCGTCACTGTCAGGATCATCAGATGATTTACAGAAGAAACTTTATATGATAAGTAGAGATCAGGATGAATCTTCTTTTTAAAATATGAATATTTAAGAAAGCTTTTATGAAAGATGTAATTTCTCAGAGCAGTTTTGTTGAGTAACTGTTGAACTGCTGCTATCCTTATAAACATCAATACTTCTGTATGAAATGTAAGATAAGAGATCGGATCTGAAACACACAGAGAGAGAGAGAGAGAGATTATATCTGATATAGAGTAAGTGATGTATGTGAATGTGAGCGTGTGGTCATGAGACGACCGCTTGTGTGCACAGTGAAGTAAAAGCAGAAATACACAAAACCAAGAGCTGTCAGGAAACATTGACACAGCAGCACATTTCTGTTCCTCTGTCAGGACTGGAACAACTCGTATCTCCAGCACAATAATTGCCTGATTCAATATTCACTGCAAAAATCTGCAGGAAAAATATGGTAAAAACATTTTGTGAAAATGAGCGAAGAGTGAAACATTCACACTTTAAAAAATGCTGTTTGTGTGTCATGTGTGCATGTGTGTGTCGTGTGTCGTGTGTGCATGTGTGTGTGGTGTGTGCATGTGTGTGTCATGTTTAGATGTAGATGGTGGCTTTCCTCAGGGTCACATTGATACCTCTGCTCATCATCTGTTCATATAATACATCATGACAAAAGATGACATGTAAGTCAAGCAAATGTTATATAAAAAAATACATTAAATCTATACATGGATCTGTAAGCACTGTATGGCTCATAAAAGTTTATGAATATTAAAAGTTAATGTAATTGACTCAAAGTTTATGTCTATTATACGCATGATAATAGTTTTTATTAAAGCATTTATACACTGGAAAAAATGCAAGGTTTTGTAAGTCAACTCAAGCTACTATTTTAAGTTTTGGCTTGTGATAAGTTGACATAACTTACATTTACATTTACATTTAGTCATTTAGCAGACGCTTTTGTCCAAAGCGACTTACAAGTGAGGTAAACAATAGAAGCAATTATGGCAACATAAGACAGCAATACATAAGTGCACTGGAAATAGTCTCATCAAGTCCAACACAATATACATAGCCAAGGGTATGTTAGTAGTTTTTTTTTTTTTTTTTTTTTTAGATAAAGAGGAAGGTAGATAGAGAAAGAGATAAAGAGAAGGGTAACTAAATAAAGATAGTAACTTAAAAAATAGTTTAACTTAAAAAATTAAGTTAAACTATTTGTTTTTATAAGTCAAAGTATCATAAAAATATATGTTGATTTGACAAAAATGCAATGTATTTGTAAACTCGTTCTTTGTGTAGCTAAAGTGGCGTTTAAAGTGAAAATGTGTGAAAAGTGTTAAGTTGACTTTGCAGTGATCTTTTCTTCTGTCCTGATTTAAACTCTGACCATCTGCAGGGCGCTCACTGAAATCCAACAGAAGTTGTCGATGCTGATGTTTTTCTTTCCACACTTTCTCCTTATTGTGAGATGTTGGCTGGTGAGACAGTCGTTCCCATGAGGCCGTTCCCTGGCATGGCTTCTTTCTCTGTAGATATGGAGAAGCTCTCTGTGACAGCGGCCGGGCCGAGCAGTACTGCGATGCCTGATCACTGTCACCAATTTGTACATAGCCATGAGGGCCATAGAGGGGACAGACCATCAGTTTGACTCACACAACCATAATGAGCCTCATAGGATGAACACCTGTCTACAGTGAGAGACACATTTAACTCTTCTGTGTGTGTGTGTGTGTGTGTGTGTGTGTGTGTGTGTGTGTGTGTGTGTGTGTGTGTGTGTGTGTGTGTGTGTGTGTGTGTGTGTGTGTGTGTTTCCATGATGCTGCTAAAAGATCAAAAACAGAAGATTAGTTTATTAAACTGAAGCAGTATCATTTTGCTCATTTATTCTACAATTACATAGTTGACCATTAAGGACGCATTTATTGATTAAATGTGTATGTAACAAGCTTTCCCCAGATTTGATTTAGTTTGATATTAATTTTATTTTAAATGTGTTGTTTGCAGCCTCATAATTTGTTCTACAAACACATATTTGTGATCTGATGAGAGGCGCAGATGTAAACGTGTTTTAGTTTTAATCAAACACTGACACCTGCTGGCGGCTGATGGTACTGCGACTTAAAACAAATCAACTTTAAGGGAGGCTCAGGGGTCTCAGACAGGGCTTATTCTAGTCCCAGACTAAATTCATGTAATTTTAAACATCTTGTACTGACATTTCTTAACATAATATCAGTGTCATTGTTTTTTTTTAGATGCACAACAGCATTGTTTTTTTTTTTTAAGGGTTATTTGTAGAGTAATGTATTGTTCTTGAGTATTAACTTTTCTGGACACTTCTTTACATTTGAAACACACATTTCTATGTAAAGTTAACATTTGTTGATAAGTAGTGGATGATTTTTCTTAAGCGTGATCGCTTATTATTTTACAGATGACAGCTCATTTAATCACTCTTGTCGCAAGTTTTGCAGGCTCACGTTTTTTACTTAAATTCTGTTGAAATAATCTAATCATTTCAATTTTAAGATCTTAGATTTTTGCTGCATGACAATGTGTTAAAAATGAAAACAATAATACTTGATGACTATACTCAGGATTAGTTCGTCTGTACATGAAGGAAACATTTTACTAAACGCTTTCTGTGTAAAGTGATAACACAATCATTTTTCCTTGCTTAATCTCTGGTTGATTTAAAACTCCTGTGAGCAACCTGGAACCCAGTGAAGTGGTGGGTTAAACTAACTACAGCGGTTATAAATGACAGTAAACATGTAACCTCTATTAAATAATCACATATCCACAGAGAAAGAGAGTTTAAAGATTTCATGCTTGTGGCCACACCTGGTGGCCAAAGTTGGTATTGCATGATAATGATAGCTAGCAAACATTTTCTCCCTGTGTCGTCTTTTGAGGAGAAAAAATGTGAAACTGAAAAAAAATATGTTGAAGGAAAAATGTATTGAAAGAGAAAAAAATATTTTGAAAGAGGAAAAAAAATTAAAGAAAAAAAAAACGAAAGAGGAATTGATTGAACAAGCGTTTTGTGTGGTCTTTTGAAGAGAAAAATGTTGAAGTGGAAAAAATGTTGAAGGAAACAACTGTATTGAAAGAGAAAACCTATACTGAAAGAGACATTTTTACACTGAAAGAGGAAAACAATTAAATTGAATGAGGGGAAAAATCTTGAAAGAGGAAAAAAATATGTTTAAGAGAAAAAAAATTATTTTTCATTTTTCTTTTTGTGTGTTTTTTTTTGAAGAGAAAAAAATTAAATAAAAATGTGAAAGTGAAACAATTATGTTGAAAGATTATTTTTTTATTGAGGCAAAAATTGTTATTCCTCATGTTTTATGTGTTAAACATACATGTTAAACAAACACTTATGTCTATATGAATACATACTTCAGCCCTATTTCTTACATTTCTCTTTTTTAAAAATATTCCAAATGTCCCTGTTGTTGTCTGTGCTGAAAATTTAAAGGGACAGTTCACCTAAAATGTATTTATTATTATTGTAAGTATGTGATGACATTCCTACACTGAGGGGCCCCCTTAATAAAATTTTGTTAAGGGCCTCACTTTGGCTTTGGCCGGCCCTGTTGATGAATAAATGATTGATATAAACAGTGAGTGTCATTCATTATACTGTTGTTCAAAGTGTTGTTGTTGTTGTCATCATTGGATCTCCTGTGGATCAGAGGTGGCCTGAGACCTCTGCTTTCTGTTAACAGATGTGACGACATAACACAACGATGAAAGGCGTTTTCCCAGTGAAAAACACAACCGGCCGATCAATTTACAAAACATGATTATTAGCTCTCTGTTCTCAATCATGTAGTGGTAATAAGACAGGATCGTTCATTTTTACCACAAAGCTAATGGTTAAGACAATATAAAGTTTACTATTTATTTTATACAACACATATATGATAACCTGTACAGATTCTCACACTGTTTTTATTTAAACAATTATTTTTATTATATTAATTATATTTTATTTACTACAATTTAATGTAAAGAATTAAAGCAGTATAACCACAGATATTCAATCCCTAACAAAAAATAAAAACTGATAGACTCAAAACCCTGAAGATGTTCAAAGGCTCACAGGGCAAATGATTTATTGCTTAATTAGACAAATAAAACAGATTTACAAGAAGTATTTTTATAATAGTCAATACCATATAATGCTGCTAAATAGTGAGAAAGCAACAGTCTTTGAGTAAGACAAACACATCCAAACTCTTTATTTAAACTCTTTAATTCACATTTACAAAATATCACAGTTCATTAATTCAATATTTCAACATACTTCTCTATATGAGGACTATAAAGATTCAAATCATTCTTTAAAAGATTTGACAATTATCAACGCAAAAAGTCCAAACAGATGAGGCACATCTCAATATTTCATTCTGATATTTCCCTGCAACAGTTATTCATGTAAACAGGTGTGTGTGTGTGTGTGTATATACACGTCTATCTGTATCTATATGTATACATAGCTTAGCAAAAAAGGATCAAGCAAACACATCCTATAGATTACTATAGTAAAATATCACCTATACCTTTTATTATTATCCAAATGATTGTAGAGAATTTGAGGTATCTGTACGGCTGACAAATGAATGTAGTGAGAGTCAATCTAATGTTTCAAATAATGAACATTTATTCTTACTGATTAGCTTATGAATGTGTCTGTAGTACACTACATAGTGCATTTCAGTAGTCTGACCTAAAAACCACACGTGAGAAGCATGAAGATTCATAAGAGTCGTCTTCAGTTGTGTGGACGTGATGTTTTTGGTTTAAAGAGTCCTGTCCTCCTCAGGTGTCGAACTATCAGCGGTACAGACACCAGCGTGATGCTGATGCGAAGCGGTGCAAACAGTTTGTGGACGGCGTACGCTAAAACAAACGTACTGGTGCCAGCGGCCATCCTTGACTGAACCACAGACTCACTGAAGCCCACCTTATACAACACAGAGGTCATATCAAGCCCGCTGAAGAGAGACAATCACAGATTAGCATTAATTATTATAAGTCATTTATTTCATTAGCATACATTTTACACACAGCATATTATGATCAAATTCAGCTCAGGAACCCGCAAACACTGAAATCTCACCTGGACACAGCAAGGTAAATTATTCCCAGAGACATGAGTGAGATTCCAATGTGGAATGAGACGCCAACCGCTCCATATTCCTTAAAGACTTTCTTAAGCTGCTGGGCCTTGCTGGGCTTTTCATCTGAACCTGGGCTTTCAGAGCCGGACCCCTGGAGAGAATGAAAGTAAAGAAAATAATCATTACAGAATAAAACATTTAATTCCTGATTATACATTAGGAAGAAAAGCATCACAATCATTTCATTTTTTAAAACTGAATGGGATCAGGACAACCTTCATCTCAACTCACAGCCCAGTAAATAATCCCTCAAAGACAACAACTGTTATCTCTTCAACATATAAGACACATGCTAAAGGAAATACTAGGGAGGGGCTTAACAGTCTTAACCAATCAGAATCAAGAAACTGTTGATATCTGCTTCCTGGAGCCAACACAAACAGCTCACATGAAACCAGTCAGTGGTTTAAAAAAACAACACAAACCAAACAACCCAACGTTCAGTGAGCAATCAAAAGTAAACCGTGCAGTTATTTTAGGGCTAAATTATTTACGGCAGAATAAAAGTTTTTGTTTACATCATACTTACATGTGTGTGTCCTGTGGAGAATATTTTATATATATAAATATAAACACATGCATGTATATATTTATTATATACAATTTTATATTTATATACAAGTATATGTTGTCCTCCTTAGAACCAGGAACACTTTTAACACTTTTAAAAATGAAGTGTTGATAACTAACACATTGCTCAGAATAACACCACACAGTTTTAATTTTATGACCACTGTATTGGACAAACGGGACTTTAATTCTCTGGGGTCTGAGGGGTTTTAGGGCCCTGGAGAAGTTTAGACCTGCACTGACATTTTTTCAGTTGCTCATAAACATAATAATGGCAAAAGTCTCATAACACTGCGTCAGCACAAACTGGGCTACAATATTTTATGATCAACATGTATGTACATGTTTGTATTTTTAAAAGAAAAATGTTTAGGTGTGGTTTTTGAAAAAGCTAAATTTAAAAAAGTCCACAAACTCAAACTAAAGATTTGTTCTGAATAACATCATCTTGATTCAGTGTTTTTGCCATTTGATTTAATTTTCATATTTATTTTATTTTTACATTCATTTTTGTTTTCAATTTCATTTTCACCAGAATGTGCCATTAAAGGTTATGAGTTTTAAATGAGATATTAGATGATATTTGATGAAGCATTCTGACTTCTTGGAGACACATATGACCATCTCACAAATCTTCTGCATTGCATCTGGGGATTTTGCATCTACAAACATTTGGGAATGTCCAGGATTGCAGTATATTTCCTATCTTATCTGGGTGTGGCTTTTTAAATTATTTTGTAACACTTCACAATAATGTTGTATTTGTTAAGATTATTTAATGCACAATCAACTAACAGAAACAATCTTCTCAGCATCTGTCATGAAACAAACATAAGAACAAAGTCCTGGTGTCCACTACAAAGGACATCATGTTGTGTTTCGAATGGGTCAGAATTATTGAACCTTTCTAAAATACTGCTTAACTTTAAATCTAGACTCTTATGTTGAAAAAACAATTGATGATTATCAAGAAAACATATCATCTGCAAAAATATATTACCTACTTCCCTTGTTGCCATAAAATGTGGAAATTGAAAGTGGTTATTTTAAAAAGAAAGTTTGTGTGCTCTGTACAAATATATCCACACAAAACAGATATTACTAGAAAGTCCAGGATGTCCTTTTGACAGGACGCTAAATAAATGATGCTTGACTTAGAGGTCTGAAACAGAAATTGCTGAGTCTCATGAGGATATATAAATACTTAATACATTTAGTTTTTTATTAAAAATATACATGCATGTGTGTGTATTTATATACACATAATTATTATATAAACAAAAACTTTTATTCGGCAAACGATTAGTCGCAATTAATCATTATGCAGCCGTAAGTAATTTACTTTATTTTATATTCAAGGATCTGTGAAAACGAACTGTGCTGTTAAATAATTAACAGAAGATCCCAGATCAGTGAGGTGTTGAATGTTCTCATGTGATACCAAAACACAAGATGATTGTGTTAACCTATGTGCCAAAACAACACAATGCACAAACAGACGAGGCATAGGGAGGCATGGGATCAGTCATGTGAGTTAAACACTGTCTGTGTTGTGTTGTGTTGTGAGATAAAGAGTCATTCAGTGCCTGAGACAGCAGACAGATGCACAACACATTCACTTCACACAAACACATCTGGAGGTGAAACATTTACAGCACAAAAACACACTGCCATCAACTCTCTATAGAGTCACCAGATGAACCTGCAAACATTAAACTCAATCATACGTCTATAAATCGCTCTTCTACTGGCTTCTGTATGAAGTTAAAAAATGAATGCATTGTTTCATAATTTGAATGGTGGGAGGAGCAAAGCTTCATTTGTTTTAAGCGGCTGTTGGGTATAAATGAGGTATTGTTCAGACCTCTCACCCGCTCTTGACCCTCCACAGGAAAACATTACTGAGAGATTTCCTTACAAAACCTTTGGACACACAAACCCACACACACAGACGCACACACACACACAGACGCACACACACACACAGACACACACACACACACACACGCACACACACACACACACACACACACAGACACACACACACACACACACACACACACACACACACACACACACACACACACACACACACACACACACACACACACACACACACACACACACACACACACACACACAGTGAAGTTTATCAGTGGATAACAGCTGCTGTATAACGTTCAGTGTATTTGAAGTGGACTGCACTTAAATATTGACAAATGCAACACACACCAAAGTGAGCAGATCTCTGAATATCAACTTTATTACAGATACACAATGCAAGTGTAAACTGATAACACAATCACCATGGTAACAATGTTTTTTTATTTACCATGATAATAACATGTTGTTCTTTAAAAGTACCA
Source organism: Paramisgurnus dabryanus (assembly GCF_030506205.2). NCBI lineage: Eukaryota > Metazoa > Chordata > Actinopteri > Cypriniformes > Cobitidae > Paramisgurnus > Paramisgurnus dabryanus. Next base: position 29,239,906 of record NC_133343.1, on the reverse strand, counting down.
TGTAAATACCACGGCACATATTTATGCTACATCATATTTATAGTCATCTCAGAACTACTGTCAGCTCTGTAAGGATTGTGTTTTGGGATTTTTTGAGTGCTTTAAATACTTTACAGGCACATATTTTAGCTAACAAATGTATTCATTTTAAAGCAACACTATGTAGTTTCCATGTAAAAATGACTCACAGCTCCCCCATGTGGTTGAAAAGCACAACAGTGCCTGGTATCAGACACTCTTCTGCAGGCAGGGGGAGGGGTGGGGCTGTGTTTCCTACCCTCCACCACCACTTTCAGAGTGTGCTTGTAGCAGCTAGGAGGCTGCTCAGGTTGCAGCAACAGTACAATTTGTCCAGTTAAAAGTTGTTCTACCACTGAAATAATTTTAGAGACATTATTTAAAGGTAAAAAAAACTACATAGTGTTGCTTTAAATTGCATAATACAAGCATTGCCTGGATCTTTCATCATCACGACCACAGTCTGTTAGGTTTGGTAAGAAACAGTCAGATATTATTTTAACTAATAGTGGATCACCTCAGGGCACAGTTTTATCTCCCTTTTTGACAATAATCATAGTCATCCTGTCCGGTACAAAACTGATCTGACGACACGACACAGCTTTAGTAAATCTACTTAATCAGGTGATCGATGATCTTGCTTACAGAAGGGAGGTTCAGTCTCCTTCAGCTGGTGTGAGTCAACCTTTCTCAAATTGAATGTAGGGAATACTAAAGAAGAACTTGTGATTGATTTTAGGAAGAAAAATGAGAAGGTCCTTCCAGTAATCATTAACGGTCAGCTGATCGAAATTGTGCAATCATATACATTTTAGGTGTCCACTTGGATTAAATTAAATTGGAAAGAGACTTTTCTTTTTGAGATGGAAAATATCAACTGTAGCGTGACCCATACGAAAAAAATGCTCTGGCCAAAAATATGTTTTTAATATATGCTAAAGACATTTTGTTGAAAGTAAGCCTAATTAAATATATTTCTTTAGGGCTGCACGATAAATTGCATGCCATTGTCAAGCGCATCCCGTCAGTAAAGCTGTTTCCTTGATTAGTAATAAATCACCATCAGCTGCTTTCAGATGAAGCAACATTTATACAGCCGTAGTTTACTGAAAAGCTATTAGGCAATCTTTCATTCACAAGAATGCAATTTATTGTGCAGCCCTAATATGTTTTTACCTATTCAACCCTGTAAGTTTTAAAAGTTTTGAAAACATTGAAAACATTTTTACACAGCGAGGTTAGTTGTCACACAGTCTCAGGAATACAATGATCATGAAATGAAAACAATGTAAATATTAATCAAAATGATAACTATTAATACAATATCTGGGGAAATAACTCATGATTATAATTTTTTTCTATGCATTGCTGTATAATAGACGGATGTTTAGATGAAGGATGATGGATGGATGAATGTGTGGATATCTATTTATTATAGGCAAATAAACAATATCCACCTTTAGTTTATAGACAGAATTTGATTGAATTATTTGTGTTTAAACTAAAGCAGGTGTTAAAAACCCTCTGTTTGTTATAATTAACGCCACCTATGGGGTAACATTTGCACTCCTCTCACTTTCAGCGTAATTGTATTCATTGAACAGTGTTCATTTTTAGCAGAGATGTGTGTGGTGATTGTGTAAAAAAACGATTCATCTAAATTAAATAATAAATAAAAGACGCAGACACTCAGGAGACTCAAATAACTTTGTGTAATAAAAGTAAATCAAACAGAACACGCGACAAATAAAACATTTAAACATAGTAAATATATTAACCTACAACTTATGAAACACACGCGGCAAGCGCGCCGCCGCCGACACAAATGAGTTAAATAAACAGAAGAGTGCGCGCGTGCGTGTGTGCGTCCTTTGACCTTCATTGCTACACAAACTCATTACAGACACACAATTCACGACATTTGCTCATGTGTGTGTGTCTGTGTGTGTGTGGTTAAATACAAACCTACAGAGAGCTAACGAAGACGCTTGCTGAGTGAATGAAGAGCGTTCGCGCGCCACACACACACACACACACACACACACACACACACACACACACACACACACACAACGCGGCGACCATTATAGACATACAGCTTTTCTTCAGACGCGTTAACATTTTATATACATTAAGATTAAAGCTTTATTAGAGTTCACTTACCGTTTCAACACCTGCGGCGCGTTCCTCTCGCGTTTTCTCGGGCGCCGTGGACGAGCTTCGCGCTTGAACCGTGACGCGAGGAAAAGAGCGAAGAAATGTTAAAGATTCAAGTGCATTCACGTTATAGACGCGTCGATTCCTGTCCGTCGAGTCACCGTACTCGCGTATCGGTGTCGCGTTCAAAGCAAACGCTCGTGTAGCAACATCAGACCTGCACGAAATATCGCGTCCGATAAGACGCAACGCACCGTCCCTGCGGTGAAACACGGCTGCGTTGCTCTCCGTTAACCTCCGGTAAACATGAGAGCTGCACGCCGCGCGGTGATTACGCAAAGCGCGCGTCATGGCTCCGGTCGTGTGAACTTGAGTCGGTCCCGTGAAGTTGACGCGCAGTAAAGACGCCGCGAAAACGCTCGACCTCCGACAGTGAAACATCGTCCCGACATCAAACGCGATAACGCTTGACGTGACAGAGGATTATAATAGACGATCACTCGGTGTGGTGTGAGCCCTCTGTAGTGTGCACACTGCGACTTCTGCTGATCTGAGATCAGTTCACTAGAGCCTGTAGTCACGCCTCCACCAATAATATTCAAGAGCTCTTCATAACAATACTGTACACGTGATTGTGTTGATAAATGTCTAGTTTTACAGGGTCTCAAAATAGCACACTTAGATTATCTTAACAAGTAGGCTACTTAAGAAATAAAAATTTAGTAGCCTATAGGGAGTACAAAATTAGTGCACTTTAAGAAGTGTACACTATTGAAACGTACTACTTTTCACCTGTGTTATTTCAGTGCTTTATTTTCTTTTACATAATTCAAGTTGATGTTTTAAAAGCACACGCAGTGCACTATGTAGTTTTTTTACAGGATGTGGTTAAATATATTCAGACTTTATTTAAATATGAGATTCACACCTCGATGACTTTTCACCCACAGACACTTGAGCTGTTTTTCAGTCAAGCATCAGGATGAAAATGACTCTTAACCCCTTCAGACCTCAATGATGAGACTTCTAAAAATGAGACCAAATAAAAATAACTTTAATTCTCCATTTCAACGGACGTAGTGTACTTCACAAATATTTACCAACATGAAATAAAATAATAAACATTAAATTGTTTGGTCTATACTTAAAGCTTCTTCTCAAACATCCAATCTAATGGACTGCAGGCTTTAGGTGAAATGCTCTAGAAGTAAAAATAAAAAAACATGTGATGTCCATCAAAATGGACACAGTGATATGTGCACATGAGTACTGTCTGTTTTGATCATAAATGTGATAATACATCATTCATTGTCTTTGATAAACATTTTGAACTCAAGGCTCAAGAAGATATTGCTGGTTTAATTTGTAATGTGATGTATTTGTTTTTATTCCTTACATTAAGTGATAAATATCTGAACGGTTTCTAGAAAGATCTTTGTTGGCCACCATAAAGAATCTTAAATATCCACAGAGGCTATAAAAGATAAGAAAGTTTCTTTTAAGAAGCTTTGACTAAAGGTTTTATTGGGGGATTTAAACTGCTGTTTCTGTGCTATTGCTGTGAACCTTGTTAAGCATTTGATGATGAATCTTGACATTTAAACTAAACCGGCCTTCATATCTTGAGCAACACAGAGCTGCCGGAAAACATCATAACTTACAGTACCTTCAATGTAAATGAGTTCAAAAACAAAACATCTCAAGCTATTTATTATATATAAAGAAATTAAACTGAGTAAAAGACAGCCTGTCAGTCAAATAAAGAAGCTGAAGTCAGCATGAACTTTAATGGCATTAAATAAACTTTGTGCACATGTGCTGTCATGAAGATTATGAGTCATCTGTTGGGGTGGAGCTTGAGAGATTATTTCACTATCACTGTGATGAAATGTCAGGAAACTGAGTCAAGTTTTTTTAAAGTATTTCTGTTTCTGTCCTACAGTAAGTACATGCAGATATGAGGAATAACATTACATCATTACTATGACTGGATTCAACTTAAAGTCCTCTACAGATTATTTCTCTTGATATAAACCAGGAGTGTGCAGGATCCTAAAGTAAACGCTGTTAAAAACAGTAGCACTAAAAACCATACGAAGATGAAATTCATGAGATTATTGACGTAATTCATTAAGCACGTGCCATTTGGTTTCTTCCTCATTGTTTTCTAAACTGCTGACTCATTTTGTTTGGCCGTTTGCCCGACCCACAATCATCTCGCTGTGTAATGACATCCTGAAATCATCTGACCGAGGTTTATAAACGCTTCTGAAGATCTGATGATGTTTCAAGGATCTGTAGATATAAACAGCAGTCTGTATTTATTCATTTATTCATGTGTTTTTCCACAAACACACGTCTCTTACAGCAGATCAAGAAACAAAACTCCTGATCAAAATATACAGTTTATTGAAAATATGTTAATACAGTGATTCCAGTAATTAGAAAATCAGTAGTTTGTTTTCCCTTTTTCTCATCACATGCCAGGAAAACAGAAGCAAACTTCTCTCTGTCTTGAGTATTTTTACTTCATTTTCTCAAACAGAAGCTACAAGAATCTACAGCTGTTATGTTGAGTCCTCTTATCATATTTAATAAAGCAGTTAAATGTCAGTATATTTTTGGCCACTGTTAAACATTTCTCTCATCCTGCATTACAGTATTATTATTTCCATGAGAAAGAGGAAACAAATTCCAGAGATTATTTACATTTTTCCTCCTCTGTAAAGTGACGCATGAATGAAGTTACTGTCGATAAGAGGGCGGGACTATCAGGTGGCCACTGAAACCCTATTGGCTGTTTCTGACATTCTGATCATCTGGAAGACTTTGGCACCCAATAGAAGAGACCGAGACAGCACATGAAATAAATGATATAACCACTGATCTATATAAATGACTGGATTGCGCATGACGTCACACTTGTGAAGCCACCGCGCCGCCATGTTGGTATACCCAAACGTTCTATTAAATCAATGGACGTTATCAGATTTTAATGATAAAACATCACTTTACTAGTCTTCGTTTTTATATGTGAAGTTACCCTGTACATTATTACAACACAAACGTCCAAAGCATGTAAAAAGTTATTTACTGAAAGTTGTACATTTTACGTTTTAATCAGTTATTATACATTCATCTTTATTACAGTATCAGATCAGCAGACAGACCGCAGCATATTTAGTATTAATGACAATAAACGTGCTCATTCTGAAATCTATATAAATAATCATGCTTTGTACCGTATGTTCATGCAATAATTCGCTAGTTTTGTAATTGTTATCTAAACTTATTTAAAGAAATAACGCTGACCGTCACAGTGTAGATGAATGTCAAAAAAAACTTTATTTATACCCGTGTCATTAACAAATGCAACAGACACACTCACCTTAACGGTTTTTTATAAATCCATTATCCTGCCCGATTAAAACATAAACAATGCAAATAACACCAGAATTAACAAATAATTAACGTACACATATCCTAAAAATTAACCTTGTGTAACTGATACGCTGTAAAGGGGGTAAATTTTAATCATGATTTTGAATGGAAGTCAATGGCGCTCTCTGCCGGTTGGGTATACCAAGATGGCGGCTCGAACTCTGCGCTGGCTTCACGTCACGCAGTTACGTCAAGCGTTCTATGCGCAATCCAGTCATTTATATAGATCAGTGGATATAACACATGATGTACAGATACAATACAACACTGAGCATGTGCATTAAATGATGCCTACAATAGAAACATATTCTTCTCTCAACAGCCTCACTTCAAATGTCAATATCTCATAATACCTGTACAGGTCACAATTTACCCCAGAATCAACAGAAAACACAAGCTGATTGTATAATGAATATAAATATATAATCATTTATATCTATAGGAGGGGTAAGCGGGGCACAAACTAAAGCAGGGTTCATTTTCAACGCAGCTCCTTTACATGTGTTTTGGTTAAGATATTGAACAAAGAGTGTTTGAGAGGCATGAAAGTAAATTTCTTCATCTTATATTTTTTTATTTCTTTGTTGTGTGTGCAAGTCACCAAATCCAACCTTATATTATTTTAATCACTGTCTTGTTGTTACCTAAAACATAACACCATTTTGAAACATGTCAGCAACTCCTAATAACTGATAACTGGGATTGAAAACATTTTTACACAGCGGGGTTAGTTGTCACACTTCAAACAATTGACTTTCTTAGTATTTTTTCTTGTTTTCAGTAGAAATATCAAAAAAAATCTTAAATCAAGATGTATTTTCTTGATGAGCAAAATGACTTAAGAAAATTAGTTTTTAGACAACTCAAAATAAAATTTAAGTGAATTTGTGCTTAAAACAAGCAAAAATATCTGCCAATGGGTTGAGAAAAAAATCTTGAACTAAAGTTTTTTAACTTTTTCTTAAACACTAAATTCAAGAATAATTTTCTCACCCCATTGCCAGATATTTTTTGGTTGTTTTTAACACAAATTCAATTCAATTGTATTTTGGTTGTCTAAAAACGAGAATATTTTTTTTCTCATCAAGAAAATACATCTTGATTTAAGAATTTTTAGATATTTCTACTGAAAACAAGAAAAACATACTAAGTAAGAAAGTCATTTTTTGTACTGCACACAGTGTTACAATGAAGCCTCAGGTATACAATGATAATGAAATGAAAACAATTAAAATACTATATCAAAATGATAACTGCAATATCAGGGGAAATAACTCAAAATTAGGATGTTTTTCTATGCATTGCTGCATAATTCATTGTTCTGTCCCACAATATGTGTATGTGTGTACGGGGAATTTGATTGGTCGATTTAAAAAAAATGAAATGGCACACTAGAAAGTGTCTGGATCACAAATGTAGTGTAAATAGAGTTACATTTTCTCTTTTTACACTTTTTAATTGCATTTCTAGCAAGAAATAAGTATTGCAGTTTGCAAATATAGGATAAGTTATCACTAAGGCGCTCTCTGTTTATATTTCAAACTGAATTTCCTTACGCTGCCTATGAAGTTTGTCTGAATGTGTTTCCCAGAGCTGCCAAAGTCATTACCTCATGAGGCAGCGAGGCAACCGCCTAAACTTTCAGATGCAGTCTTCATCCTTTTCTTGATGTAAAATGTAGTTTGTTGATTCTGGGGTAAATGTGAACCGGACATTGACATACAAAAATCCTGAGGTCTGTATGAATGAGACGGAGGGACGCTGCTTTAATTCATTATATCATTATAAATCACTTCATCTTTCTGCAATACAATAAATAAGACTCTTATAGTACAGTGGCTTCTATGCCAATACATGAATAAATACTGTACACAACACTTGTGTTGCCTCTCATATACAGCAGATCATCACAGGCAACACAACAGAAACACTTTTCTTCTTCGGGTGTGAAACTGTCCACACATCAGTCGCTTTCACTTTCTTTTAATTGTCAATCAGATGGGGCTGAAATGACGGTGAGAGGTTGATTTTAAACACAACCGTACATATTATCTTATTGTGAGAAATGTTTAAACCTGTGAAACACGAACAGAAACCGTGCAATATTTCCTTCCTATCTGATAACTTATCTTACCTGTGCTGAGATCAGCCCTACAGACTACAGTACCACACGTCTGCTTATGTTCACTCTCAGAGCGGAATAAGAAAGTAACCGGAGACCCACAGACTCTGAAATTTTGGGATTCACTAGTGGGCGGCCGTCAGCTCGTCTGCTACTTATTTGATTTGGCCTCGGTTTAGCGTCCGTCCAATCAGATGCTGGGGATTTTCGGAACTACGAAACGCAGCAGCAGCTGTGAGTTGTGGTGCCCTCGTCCTCTATCGGCTGCTTAAACCTCAAGAGGGGCGGATCTCCGCTGGCGGGCGTGAAGTAAACCGCACTGCCATTGGATGAGACCAGCGGCATGCGAGGATTTTCCGGATCGGATTTCGTTTCGCCGGACGGTGTGGAGCCGTTTCCCAGGTGACCGTTGAGGAGGGGATGGTTGAGGAGTTTGGCGGCGACCCGCTGCTTCTTGAGTTCTGACAGCGTCTGACTCCTCGGCTTCGACTCCTCAGTGGGTGTAGAGGAGGAGGTGCCATCGTCAGGTTC